>NW_026057577.1:97762620-97892368 GCF_023721935.1 Panthera uncia
ATATGTATTATACTTAGTTAGTTTGAATGTCCATACTACAAAAAGAAATCTCCAGATTCAAGGCAACCCCTATTAAAATCCCAATGGCATTTTTTACAGAAATAGAACAATCTTAAAATTTGTATGGATCCATCCAATATATATATATATATATATATATATATATATATATATATATATATTATAGTTAGTTAGTTAGAATGTCCATACTACCAAAAGAAATCTCCAGATTCAAAATCCCAATGGCATTTTTTTTTAGAAAAATAGAACAATCTTAAAATTTGTATGGATCCAAAAAAACTCCAAACAGCCAAAGTAATCTTGAAAAAGGACAGCAAAGCTGGAGATATTATCCTTACATGATCTCAAATTATGTTACAAAATTATAGTAATCAAAACAGTATGATACTGGCATAAAAACAGACACAGAGATCAATGGAACAGAATAGAGTGTCCAGAAATAAACTCATTCATATATGGGCTTATATGTCAATTAATTTAGGACAAAAGTGCCAAGAATATACATTGGGAAAGGACAGTGTCTTCAATAAATAGTGGTGGGAAAACTGGACCATCTCAGGCAAAAGAATGAAACTTCACCACTATCTTATACAATATACAAAAATTAACTAAAAAAGAATTAAAAACTTAAACCTAAGACTTAAAAGCATGACACTCCTAGAAGAAAACATAGGCATTAGGCTCTGTGGCACATGTCTTCATAATGATTTTTTTTTAATCTGATACCAAAATCAAAAGCAACGAAAGCAAAATAAACAAGTGGGGCTATATCAAACTAAACAGCTTCTACACAACAAAGGAAATCACCAATAAAACAAAAAGCAACCTACTGAATAGGAGAAAATACTTGCAAATTATATATCTGATAAGGGGTTAATATCCAAAATACAAAGAACTCATACAACTCAACAGGGAAAAAAATCTGATTAAAAAATGGGCAAATCACGGGGCGCCTGTGTGGTTCAGTTGGTTGAGCATCCGACTTCAGCTCAGTTCATGATCTTGCAGTCCATGAGTTCAAGCCCGTTGTCTGGCCCTGTGCTGACAGCTCGGAGCCTGGAGCCTGCTTCTGATTCTGTGTTTTCCTCTCTCTCTGCCCCTCCCCTGCTCATGCTCTGTCTCTCTCACTCTCAAAAATGAATAAATATTAATTTTTTTTTAAATGGGTAAATCAAGCTCTGAAAAGGTTTTTTCAGAGAAGACATGCACACGGTGAATAGGTACATTCAAAAGATGCTCTACATCATTAACCACCAGGGAAATGGAAACCAAAACCACAATAAGATACCACTTCACACCAGACAGATTGGCTATTATCAAAAACACAAGACATAATAACAGGTGGTGAAAATACGGAGAAAAGGTGACCCTTGTGCACTGTTGGTGGTAATATAAATGGTACAGCCAGTAAGGAAAAGACTATGGGGTTTCCTCAAAAAATAATAGAACTACCGTATGATTTAGCAATTCCACTTCTGGGTGTTCATCCAAAGAAAATGAAAATACTAATTCAAAAAGATATATACACCTCATGTACATTGCAGCATTATTTGTAGTATCCAAGATATGGAAACAACTTGTGTCCATCTATGGAAGAATGGATAAAGAAACTGTGTATATCTACTCTATACAGTAGATATACAGATGTATAGATATATCAGTATATGTATAGATATATGTTATATTCATATATATATTTATATGTCATATTCATATATATGTATATATCTGAATATTATTCAGCCATGAGACAAAGTGAAATTTTGCTATTTGTGACAACATGTTGGACCTCAAGGTCCACCTTAGCAAAATGCTAATTGAAATAACTTATACAAAACAAATAACATATGATCTCCCTTTTATGTGGAGTCTCAAAACAAAACAAAGCAAAACAAAATAAACATCAATAGCAAACACAAGCTCACAGATACAGACAACAGATTGATGGTTGCAAGAGGTTAGGGGTAGGGCAAAGGGAAAATCAGTGAAATTTTCTTTTTTTTTTTCAGTTGAACTAAATTGAATAAAAATTAAAAAGAAAGAAAAACAACAACAAAAAAACACAAGGATGTTGATTCAGTATTAGTTACTTTGGCATATCTGGAAGTGAAAGTTGATCCCCATAGTTGATTCCCAATAGGAATAATCATCTCTTGATTTTCCAAAGGTTAAGTATACTAAGTAGGAAAGTGATACATTCTAATCTATTATTTGCAGCTTTTCTATACAACTGAATAGCTAATCAGATTTTTGTTTGGAACTTTTCTCTTGGATATACAATACTGTGTAAGCATAGAGAATTCACACCTGATATTTACAATATTTATTAACTTCTAAAGACAAAGAATACATACTAGTCCTCTTTGTAATATTTTGGGTGAAGACTATTCCTTTTGTAAGATGAGTTAAATTTGACTGAGTGTGATTTTTTTTTTCCCAATCTCTGATCAATGCTGAGTTACTGTCATCTGCAAGCCACTAAACACATTCAAACATAGTTTATACACTGTAAGTTCACTGAGATGGGTTAAGGATAATAATAATGCCATGATGCTTCTTCATGTTCATTTGAGAGTTTGTCATATTTCCATCTCTAACCACTTTGGCTGAACAAGATTTAATTCAAAACGTTTTTGCTCTTATTTTCTAAGCAAATTTAAGATTCTGTTTACTTATGTGTGCTCACTGGAGGTCATGCTGAAAAATGAGCCTCCAAGTATGCTGGGGAGACCATAAAATATGAAATGGTAATAGTTAAGCTTATAATCTATTATTCTCTTTACATGAAATAGAGCAACCCAGCATGTTCATTGAATTGAAGATTATAAACTACTTGCATAATGCCAAAAGAATGCTCTTTCAACTAAGAATTTATCACCAGAATGCTTGTTATATGTAATGTTTGCTTTGGAATCAGACATAAGAATAAGCACAATATCATATTTAGCTGATTCTTCATCTTAAGGGACATTTAAGGTAATAGGTGGCTCATAAGAAGGGAAAAAATACATTTTATGTAGTATCATAAGCCCTTTCCTGAATGTTAATATATTCATGAATGTATGAAAACAACTAGATACCATAAACTATTTATATTATGTTAAATTTTTTCCAAGGAAGTAATATCTTATTATATTGCTATAAAGCATACAATTTGATTATATTTTTAGCATATTACTTTTTTTTTTCTTTAATCTTAGGTAACACCAGCATATTGCCTTTAAACCTACTGACTTCTCATATATTTCTGAACTGGTTATTTAAATTATATTGTCTCTGCCTCTCAGGACTACTATATCACACCCAGTTCTACCTCTTTTGCCTCAAGTCAACAGAAATTATTTTTTGTGGCAGAGTAAAGAAATGGGTACATAGCTCTGATTTTAATGAGTAATTGAAATACCTACTCTGTGATCAGGAAGGCAGGAGAAATCGGAGACACACAGACTCAGCGTCTGAATATAATATTATGGTTAAAAGCATAAGTTCCTATGTCATGAAGAGGTGAAGCATTTGTTTACAGCACTTACAAAGTATGTAAACATGGGCATATCATACACTTTCTCTGAGCCATAGTTTCAACTGAAAGGTAGGTTCCATGAAGGCAAGGGTTTGAGTGTGTTTTACTCTATATTCCCCATAACTAAATGAGTACCTGGGTTATAGGTGACCCTCAATCAATATCTATTGAATAAGTAAATAGAAAGCATAAAACATGTTTATACTGATGTTGAGAAAATATAACAGGATAATTATAGCAATGCATTCATCATGAAGAGCAAGCACTCATAAATATCAGCTATACACAATGTCCTGATTTTTCTTGTCTGAATAAAGAATTGTTAATATTTTCAGACTTAGTGCACAGCTACCAATTTCCAAAATAAATGTTGATTCAGTGGAAAAAATCCAACACTACTGGATGCCATGTTGAGAAAAATTATGGTTAATTGGTTTATTTTTCACTTTTTTATTTTATAATCTGGCATGTTTAACTGCATCATTTTATAAGGATGCCATTAAATTCCACCTTCAGGCCCAAGGCTATTCACTTCAATTGTTGGTTAATGTTCACCAGGCACAGATAGCTATTAGTAACAGTAACAGAATAGGTCACTTAAAACAGAACTATTAAAAGTGTCACAAAAGTATTAATTGGTAATGCCCGACTGTCACTGTGGAATAACAGCCAACAGCTAAGAAACTTAAATACACTAGAACAAGATACAGAGAAGGCATGGTTTTATTCTAGAATAAACCTGCAGTTGCTACTCAACTAAGAGTTGGTGAAATCTTTGACTGAATGTGGGTCAAGAAACTATTGTTACAGAAGCAGAAGAATTTAAAAAGTCTTCCATTCCTTAATTCCCTGATCCCCTTCAATCAGCCCCAAACCAGATAGCTCCATTTGGAAGGGAATAGAAGTACTTAACAAGGAAATGCTTTTTTTTTTCCCTTTTATCCTAGCTTCCCAAAGAAAATACTACAAGAAGAAAACAGAGCTAGGCATTGAAGGAAAGTCTGTGAGAATACAGGTGAGGATCTCAAGCTTCTAGAGTGAGAGACAAGTGGGTAATAGAAGAATTGAGATTATAATATACTTTGTTACATATATATTTGTATCACCTTCAGAGTTTTTGAAAATGCAAATATGAAGTAAAGAGCTCAATGTGATGCTGGAGCACATGGGTAGCTCAGTCAGTTAAGTGTCCGACTTTGGCAGGTCACGCTCTCACAGTTCATGAGCTTGAACTCCACGTAGAGCTCTGTGCTAACACCTCAGAGCCTGGAGTCCGCTTTGGGTCTCCCTCTTTCTCTGCCCATCCCCTGCTCACTCTCTCTCATTCTCTCTTTCTCTCTCTCTCTCTCTCTGAAATAAACAAATAAACATTGAAACTTAAAAAAAAAAGATATATATATCATGCTCTGTCTCTCTCTGTCTCAAAAATAAAATAAGTGTTAAAAAAATTTAAAAAAAAGACATAAATGTGATGCTGTCCTAAAACTTGGCAATTTATGCTTCAAGATTTATAAAGGGGATAATTTATTTTTATTTTTAAATTAGAAACTTCACTATTAATTGCAAGTTTTTTTGGGGGGGTGGTTCTCTTTCTTGGTTGTTTTTGGTTTTGGTTTTCAGTGATTTTAATTTCAAAAACTCATTGTTCAATCTTTAATTACTGGGTCTGTTCCAGCTCTAACAAACTCATGAACTAAACTGCCTGAAACCAAAAGTGTTCCTTCTGTCCCAACTCAGATGCTCCTTTTCCACTGTCTCTTAAACTCACGGGTGGCTTCTTTGTCTTAGTATGTTGTTTCTCAGATATGCCTTTTGTTGCCAGTATGGGGAGTTTTCACATAAGCCTATCTTTTTGACAGAAAGAATAACTTCCTGATAGATCCTAACTAAAAACAACAACAACAACAATAACACTTCCCATTGTGCACAACTTTCAAGCTCCATGATTATTCACTTGTGGCCAAATTAAGCAACATACTTTCTGTCACAGCAATATGATTTTCTTATTTTGTTTCCTTTTGTTTCATTTCATTTTACTTTTCCTTTCACTGTGGTTCTCATTCTAATGGGCATCCAATAATTACCTGAAGGACTTGTTGAAAGGAACAACAGGCCCCAGCCCCAGAGTTTATGACTCGTAAATGTGTGGTAGGGCCCAAGAATCTACATTTCTAACAAGTTCCCAGATGATGCCGATACTATTCAACAAATATGATCATGTACATTAAAGAAGCTTGAGGGAGACTGATACAGTCATTGCTGAAGTCCTGCTCTATATTGGGATGCTAATCTCAACATTCAGGTTGTCCAGGAAAATCCTGAGAATTTTGGCAGTTATGTTGTACGGGAGGAAATGGCCATCTTGGTGATATAAAACTACAGTGAATCTTCATCCTTCCAGAAGAACAAATTTCCACACTATAACCAAGCAATGGCACAGGTCGTTCTCTTTAAACCATCATCTCTGAAGGAGACAGTACTCCTTTGAAGTTAACACCCTGAAATGATGCAAAAAAATAAAAAGAAAGAAGAAAGAAAGAAAGAAAGAAAGAAAGAAAGAAAGAAAGAAAGAAAAAGAGTACCAAGATAAATGACAAGTTTAATAGACTAATATGGATCCATTAATCCTGTGCTACTCAAGCCCCTGTTTGAATCCAGTTACTGTATCAGCCTCTATCAACCTCCGAACGTAAAAAGTTTCATCCATTCACTGTTCATTATCTAAAGTAGTATTTCCTTTTATTTGTTCTATAGCTACCCAATCTTGTGACAAGAGGAAGTCTCGTTTAACCCTGAAAAAGTACATTTTCATAGAAATAGTTTCCTATTTATGTCTTCTGTTAGCTAAGGAGACTCAGGGAAGTGTGGAAGTGCTGCTATCTGCCAACATTTCATGACATTCGTATAAGGTCATAAACCTAACTGGTGTGGATCTTTTTATAATCTCAATCTATCACAATGCCCTCTACATCACACTTTATTCATCAGAGCAGTAGAGGTACTACTGCGTTAAGCTGAGGAAGGTACAACTTTGTAGCTCACATTTGTATTTATGTAACCAGACTGCAAATCTGGCCCTCATTCGAGCCTTTTCTCTGACTGAAATTGAGAGCAAGTTTGGACGGCTGTAGGTAGGTATTAGAATAAAGCAAGTCCAATAAAAAAAAAGTTGTTATAATTTGGAAGATACCATGATGCAAAATATAAGTAAATATTGGCCCTTAAACATTTTCACATTTCATATTACATTCAGCTTTCTGGGAGAATCACAGATTCATATTAGAACATGAAAATCGTATGGAAATAATATGGTGTCCCAGTGTTACTGTGCATGCAAAAACATGCTGTAAGGACCATTTATGAAGCTCCTGAAAGTCATGTATCACTGGTAAAGGGTAATGTGAGCACCTTAAAGAGGGACATAAACTCGGTTGTGCAAAATTGCCAATACTGGGGGTGGGGGATACAAATGATCTAAAGCTTGGTTTGAGGTAGGATAACTGAAGTCCTTTGAGGTGTCCTCTTAAGAAAACCTATGAAAGGTGGAGAAACAGAACTGGGCAGAGGAAAAGTTGTACCGCATTAAAGCTGCAACACGGATCTCAGACGACCCCACAGGAGGCTCAGGAGCTGGGATGGTCCTTCAGAGTTGTCCTGTCTGGGAGAACAGAACCTTTGTACCCTATCTTGATTAGTCATTGGATTCAGCTGTTGTTGGAGATGGGATGTTTACTTGGTAAAATAGCTCCCTTCAGAGGAGGACAATTCCAGATTTCTGCTTAGCAATTTAACAGCAACCAGCAGCACTCCCAGCAGGTAGAGAGAGAAGTACACATTCCTGAGGTGAGAGATGTGGGTAAAATCAGGGCGAATTGTCCACCTTCGGGCAGAGATTAGCCAATGATGGCCTGCAGCTTTTTTCTGTATGGCCCACAAGCTAAGAACAGTTTAATTTTTAAATGGTTGAAAAGAAATCAAAATTATAAACTTCATATTCAATCCTTTATAAAATTCCATGCACTGTTATACATCTTTGCATGAGTGCATTTATCTTACCTTAGTCCAACAAGAATACCAACAGGTATTCTTACTTTATAGATGGGGAAATGGAAGCTCCAGATAGGTTAAATAAGAAATCAAAGACCACAAGTAGTTCAGATGGAATCCACACCCAGGGAGCCTTACCACAGAGCCTGTCCTTAGCCTGGCTCCACATGCAAAGTTCTCCAAGACCATGAGAGTAGTATAGGTGTGCTCAAACAGGGCATGTAAGATGTTTGCTGAGTTCTGAGAAGGGAAGATCACTATGTTTTAGAGAAGGAAGGGGAAGCTTTATGGGAGAATGGGGCCACATTTCTACTATGATGATAAGTGACACTAAGTGTGAACTTCAATTAAGTTCAATGTTATTCTTCTCATTACTAGTCCTGTACTAGAAAAACTTATACTCAATTATCATTATTTGAATGTCATCAATAAAAAAATTTATAGACATTTACTTCATCTCTGAATTCATAGCTCACGAGATACTAGTCTCATTTTTGCCCTTTTAGCCCACAAGTCCAAAAATATGTATTATCTGTACCTTTACAGAGAAGCTTGTCATTCCTTGCCTTAGGCAAGTTCCATTTTTTATCATCTGAGGTCATGCTACTCTAGTGAAAAATCCTGCAACCATTAGTGTCTAATGCAGTTTTGCAGACTGCTTGAGCCTCTAGCAAATACAGAAGATATATCATACCTAAGGTAAATGGGTATTCTATATTCACCAGAATAGTTTCTCTGATACATACAACTGTGTGCACACACGAACCAGAGATCGGTCTTCTTACTTAGTGCTAAGAATGAAACTAGACCTGAGATTCATTACGCCTACAAGCTACATAGGAAACTCTTGTGAAATATCATTATAAGTAGAACACCCTTCAAATTCCTGAGGATCCCGTAAAACAATGTTTGATTTAGTGAAACAAGCATAATACAGAGTTGTATACACAAGATGGTCTCAAGTATATAACTATGCATATATACATGGTCTCAAGTATATAACTTTGCTATTTTGCATTTTCATTTTTTTCCTTCATTGTAATACTAATAACAATGTTCTCAAATTTATTTATTTATTTATTTATTTATTTATTTGCTTATTTATTATTTCCTTGATCGTGTGTTTAAATCCAGATTCATATTAAGGTACAGCTGCTTTTGCTCATACCTTTGGAATGTTATGATTAATATGCTGGAAATCTCTCACTGGAATTGGAAAACTGATATTCTCTCCTAACTACACAACTGTGTGAAAAGCACACTCTACCTTAGTAGATAACCAGAGCAATGATCACCACAAATCTCCACTGATTCTTCTGAGATACTATCATTGGAATTATGTTGAAATTGATTCAATGAAAGACCCTTTCATGAATCCCCTGTAAGCATTGTCAAATATGCCTTTCCTTTTGGGAATATCATACTTATACTTCTTTAATAATGCATTGGCTGATCTGTATCACAATATGGAACCTCACCAAAGGTTTGTATAACTGCTTCTTTTCTAAAAATAACGCGTATGCATGTGTGAGAGAGAGAGAGACACAGAAAGTGGGAAAGTATGAGAGGGAGAAATGAAGAGGGAGTAGAAGAGAGAAAGAAAGAGAGAGGGAAGAGATCTGTATATGCTTAGCTCTGAAAAAATTACTATAAAGTTGACCAAAACTGCTACATTGAGGCATTCATAATTTTTAACTACTCTCTCTTTCTTTCTATTACAGTACAAGAGAGGATCTTCTCTTTTTTGATATCTAAAATATGCTTTCTCTTCTAGATTATGAGAGCTCCATTTTATTTGTTATGTTTTAAGAAAGGGAGAATCAGATTCCCACTGTAATAAAGGCCATGCCTATTGAACAACACATTATAACACTGACATCTTGGTATTTATTATTATTATTATTATGCCATTAACATTTGTGAAAATATTTTGAAAAGGCAGAGTAAGATAAGCCTTTATTTTCACATCATGCTAACATAATCTGAAATAAGCAAGAGGCTGATATTGATGGTGAGAAGTAAATAGCCATTATCCTTTAGTTTCTTACTTGAACATAGTTTGGATATAATTGTAGTAATTTGTACATAATCTTCAACACAGTAAGTAGGCTATATTACAGTAAATCAAGTAAAAGAAATTCAAAGGACTGCCATTTGTGTTCTAAGTACTCACATTTGTTTATCTAAGATTAAAGATTTTAATGCATTTGATACATTAAAGACATGGTGATTTTCAAATTGCTCTCCTGCAAATATACAGAAGTTATTAAAACTGAACCTGAAGTAAATAACCACCAGAGAGCTTGCTGTGACAGCCATAACACAAATGCTTCCCCCGAGCATTTGGTGTTCTTTTATATTCTTGCCTATGTTCTTTCTTTCTGTTTTACATTTTTTAGGGGTAGATATTATTTTCTTCTTATCTATCTATTCAATCCATTGCTCATGTATCAAGATGCAGCAAAACCTACTCTGTGGTTTTCCAGCTTCTCCAAACAGAACTTCTCCCCAATCTTGTTCCCATAGTGTCTTGTTTTTGCCTCCATTATAAAACAAAACAAAACTGGAGAAGTTCCGTCATGATTTAAAATATAATTGTGGTCACACATGTGAATTTATATGCAATTTCATTTCTCATTATGAAAAGTATTGAAAGGGTTCTATATAGATGTATACAAAAAAAGTAACACACATGAGAATGTTAAATGGTTAAACAAGGGTACAGAGATCTGATGTAGTGGAGGTTAAATGAACGAAAAAATATATCAAAATACATGACACAAGTAGTGTGAGTGTAGGAAAAGGCAGAGCAAGAGTGCATTTGTGATCTCCTTTTATTAAACCTCATAGAGTCCACTTAATGAGAATAAACTGGCTGCTTATAAAATTAGTGGGTTTTCTTGTACCTGAAAGACATTTTTTTCACTGGGTAACCCCAAAAACAAGTGGACTAATGTAATGGGCCAGGTCAAACAACATTCCTGCATTCCACTAATCACTATGACCAAGCCACTCTCTACAATGCAGTCCACAGATACAACCACCAGTCAGCCTAAGTAGTTAGGGAGTAGGATGAAATAAATGAATCCAGGAATCGCATAGGAAGAAAGGAAAGGAAGGGAGTAGATATTTGATGAGTACCTGCTGTGTTCCCGATAGTGTGATGCCTGCTTTTTATTATATTAACTTAGTTGGTGTTCATGAAAAATTTGTAAGATAACAACTCCAATTTTTAAATTAAGAAAATGAGAGTCCAGAAAATGTAAAGAAATATTTTGAAGTAATATTGCAATTAAGTGTCAGATATGTAGAAGTAAATTATTTCATTATTTTCATGAGGGCCAGAAATTTTCAAAAACACATCAAAAGGTAGATCCCATTAATTTCAAGAGTATTTATGATAGAAAATTTTGAATATGGTAAAAGAATCCCAGATATATAAGTACATCACCTCCTAAATATAACGTAAATTAACATATGTGTGATTTCAGCAACACTGATGTTTTTGATAACATCAAAAATAGAATGCAGGCAAAAATTTAGTAAATATAGTAGATACATAATAAGAGGCCAACAAGGAACAGTATACTTCCTAATTCAGACTTACTGAGACTTTATTAATATAAACACTGCCATAGCCACTCAGTTCTACAGGTAAGATGGCTCTTTATTATTACTATGATTTCAGACATAAACAGAAATACTCAAATTAGCTATAGCTACCTCATCATTAAATGGGATTGATAGCACTGTTTATTTATCCTAGTTAGATATCAACGTAACAAACATCACTACATGCGTTTGAACAAAAAAAGCACACACATTAATGTTGCATTATTGCTGTCTTCAAACAAGTGGATTGCCAATTTTCCTGTGTACTTTGTATATTTATTGAATTACGTGTTAAGTAAGTTGTTGTCAAGCAATGATTTTAAGCATCAGCACGGAGGCCTCCCCCTGGTAAGACGTGACACCCGGCATGCTATAGTAATTGGGAAAAGAGTTGAACTTAGTGATCAATGACTTCTTTGAGCAAAATGAAAAATCCATGAGCATAAAACACTATGGAGTTCTGGGCAGAATCACGAAGAAAACCAAAGCCAATGTGAGAAATGTTGTTAGGATATGCTGTCAAATTAAACACCTTCATCTTTAATGCACACGTATACCCACAGACACAGACACTCACACACATTCACACACAGCATGCTAGTCTCTCAGATCATGAAGTTAAAACAGTGAACACATGAAATGTAAAGGACTGAAATGAGACCCATGTTATTTCTGCATGGGAATGCACTTTTCACAGAATTAGAAAAAAGAGAAACATGATTTTGATATTCCGCATTGACCAATGCATTACCCATACTACAGTTTAAATGCTTGTAGCAAGTGAGGTAACATGGTCAACTTGTCAAAGTTGAGGGCAAATTATTGGCATATGAGAGCATATACCAATCTAAAAGCCATTTTGGTATAAGACCATATACCTAATTTTGGAAATGTATTAGATAAGAGAATAGCATCTCTGTCAGCTCCTTCAAATATCCCTCACTCCCCAAATCCAAATATATAAACTTTAATTACAAACATAAAGCTTCAGTGTTGGACTCTAGGGGATTTGTGATTATTATTACCCCTATCAAACTGAAATGTGTTTCGCCAAATTGAATTATCATGTTTAAAACAGAAAAAAAATGTTCTGATTTGACTTTAATTTTAAAAGCATTGATGATGAAAAGTATTTAATGCAAAACTTTCTCTTCCTTTCTTCCTGAGGTACTTACACTATTGCATCATCTAGACAATTGTGGACGATACAACTGTACCTTACAGAATAAGCACGTTTACAGTGTAAAAAGGAGCTAATATGAGTTGTAATGAAATTTAACAGATGAAAGCTTCCATTAAATTTTGTTTATAAAGTGTTGTCCTGGATCTGATAGCAAACTCCTATAGAAATCATTTTTAGAACAGCAGAAATATGACAGGAGAGAAGTGCAATAGAGTGTGCCTAATTCATTCCAATTCACAGAGTAATGCATTTCAATTCACACAGTGATGCATTCTAGTCTCCAACATGAGAATGCAATCTAGTTGATGCTTAGTAGAGTTGAAACAAACTCACAGCACCAGAAAACTGACAATGTCTATTTTGCTAAATAGAGAAATACTTTAAATATTTTTTCACTATTTTCAAAGCTTGGCTATGCCTTATTTACCAAACTATATGTTATGATACTAGACCAATACTACTTATAAGACAATAGGCTTTGATGTTTGAATTCTTCAACTATTTTCACTGCAATTAAAGCTTTTTAAGAGTCAGCTTCTGATGCTCATCTGGTTTTCTGGAACAGGTTTCAAAGCCTAATTAGAGTCAGACATTTCAAGCTTCTGGAAATCAATTTAGTGTTTACCATGAGCAACTGCCTTACTGGTTTTGGAAACTTTTTTCTAGAAATATACTGTCACATGAAATTTCAGTCATTAAATGTCATTATATATCTTTAATAGTTTGATTTAGTGCTTAGTATTAATTTTTTTCAGATTCATTGTATTTTTTCATCTCTTTTGCTGATATATATAAATTTAGCACTAATTCTCAGATTATTCTTAGGAAGTCTTTTATTCATATAAAATTCCTGTTTTCCAGGTTTGAAAAACAAATCAAATACATAAAAGACACAAATAAATTGGTCAGTGATTTCCTGGGAGGCAGAAAATTTGAATTCACAGAATTTTGGCATTGGCAAATTAGGTTGTGTATTCCTTTGTGGGGGAAAAACTAGAAAGAAAAATATAAATAACAACACAAAGAAGAGCTCTGTGAAATCTGCTAGAAGGACAGAATGGGGCTTGCATCAGTCTTTATATCCATCATTGCACTGAAAGAGACAAAAATGGGTCAAAGTAAAGGTAGATAAAGATTTCAACATTTAAATATTTGTGCCTTTTTTCTTAAAAGCTGATTTATTTTGCCTGGAGGCTAAAGGGAGCAGATGAATCTCTGATTCCTTTTATCCATTTATCACATGAAAAGTCATAATGAAAAGGACAGACAAAGTCCCTTAGGTGTGTAGATACGATAATCCTACTCAGGATATTTTACTCTAAAAAACGACCATTATTCAGCCATTGACCCATTACACACATCACTTCCATTTTACAGACTGGGCCATTTAAACTGAAAATGTAGAAATGACCTTCTAAGGTCACCAAAGCAATTTTAGCTGAGCAGAGGATTACTTTAAGTCCAACTGGTGACTGTGCCTTGCAAACGACTTTTCAATTTGAAGACTATGTTTTCTCTGAATTATATAAACTAGACATTAAAATATAGAAACTCTTGAGAAATTTAATTAAGATAACGTATCTTGTTCATTAAATTACATGGATTCAAGATACGATGTCATTTTCAGCCAATCTTCCGAACATAAAACCTTCTGGGTAATCATAAAATATTTTAAAATAAAAATGCCAGTTTGATGTTAAACTATTGTGTTAACAATAGATTAAACTGAATAGCATAACATTTTTTTTAATGGAGGGAGTGGTTATTCTATGTTCATCCAGCAAACATTTCTTGAGTACCAATAATAATCATACAATGTGTGAGAATTAGGAATAGGCACATGAGCAAGACAATAACACTGTTCTCAGTCTTCTACAAGAGACTAAGTAAAGCAACAATGATAGGACTTGAGCAGTCAGTCACATGGTGGGGAATTACTCAGAAAATATGACAAGCTATCCATCCTTGCACTCAGTTACAATTAAATAAACACCTACTGAGTTTTAGGTATTGATTTATTTCTAGATATAAAACTGTGAAAAAAAAATAAACCATTTACTTTCCATCATGAAAATTATGCTATAGTGAAGAAAATGGACAAGAACTATCAACCAAATAAATATAACTTCAAATAAGGAATCAAGATCAAATAATATATATATGTTTATCTTGACAGAGGGGACAAGGCCTGACAAGCACTCTATTATTGAGAGAGCGGTCAGGAAAGTCTTGTTAGAGAAATTGACATGTAAGCATATATCACAAGGATGGGAGGAGTCAGTGATGCTAGGGTATGGGAGAAGAGACTTTCAGGCAGAGGCAGCAGCTGCAAGTGCAAAACGTCAGTGGTGGAAATGGGGTTGGCATGTTTTGGAGAGTACTGTAAGATTACTGCACCATGACTAGTTTAGTCATATTTGTAGGTAAGTTTACAGATGATTTTAAGCAGGAAAGTGAAATAATCTCAGTAGGATAAATAGGGCCTCCTATGACCATCTATCCAGCTAACCAAATGTACCACAACAAAATTTATTATTCAACAGCCTAAATGAATTAATAATTGTTTCCCAGGCTATAGACATATGGTAGCTATGTCCTGAATCCACTAAATAAAGTATCGGTGACACAACATAAATATGAATTATGCCCATGGTTTCAAATATGTGTAATGCAGCCTCTAAGGCAAGTTCAGAGTTTTTTGGGTTTTTTTTTTTTATTTGTTTGTTTCTTTAAATCCTAGAAATTAAAACTGTAAACTAATGTGGTTTTGTTGTGTTTTTCCTGTAGGCAAATTAAGATAGTAATGAAGAATGTAGGCTCAGAGTCAAGTAAAATCAGATTTATATCCAGGTTTTGTCATTTAAAAGTTGAGACACACGAGGCAAGTGTCTTCTCTCTGTAAATTTTAGTTTCCCCATATCAAAAATGAGGATAATGATGTCTCTGTGTGAATGAATATACATCAGAAATATAAAATTTGGCATATGGTATGTATGATTCCAATTCTGACTATCAAAAGGTAGATACTTTATCCCTTCCTTTGAAACAGACTGGTGTTATGACCAATAAAATGCAGTGAAAGTGACCCTATTACAGTTTCAAGCTTAGACTTTAGGACATGAATAGACACTTTTCCAAAGACATCCAGATGGCCAACAGACACATGAAAACATGCTCAACATCACTCATCATCAGGGAAATAGAAATCAAAGTCACACTGAAATACCACATCACACCGGTCAGAGTGGCTAAAATGAACAAAACAGGAAACTA
Source organism: Panthera uncia (assembly GCF_023721935.1). Taxonomy (NCBI): domain Eukaryota; kingdom Metazoa; phylum Chordata; class Mammalia; order Carnivora; family Felidae; genus Panthera; species Panthera uncia. Next base: position 97,778,277 of record NW_026057577.1, read on the forward strand.
CAGATGCTGGCGAGGATGTGGAGAAACAGGAACCCTCTTGCACTGTCGGTGTGAATGCAAACTGGTGCAGCCACTCTGGAAAACAGTGTGGAGGTTCCTCAAAAAATTAAAAATTGAGCTTCCCTATGACCCAGCAATAGCACTACTAGGAATTTACCCAAGGGATACAGGAGTACTGATGCATAGGGACACATGTTCCCCAATGTTTATAGCAGCACTTTCAACAATAGCCAAATTATGGAAAGAGCCTAAATGTCCATCAACTGATGGATAAAGAAGATGTGGTTTATATAATCAATGGAATACTACTTACCAATGAGAAAGAAGGAAATCTGGCCATTTGCAGCAATGTGGATGGAACTGGAAGGTATTATGCTTAGTGAAATGAGTTACCAGAGAAGGACAGATATCACATGTTTTCACTCATATGTGGATCTTGAGACACTTAGAAGACCATGGCGGAGAAAAAAAAATAGATACAAACAGAGTGGGAGGGAGACAAACTGTAAGAGACTCTTAAATACAGAGAATAAACTAAGGGTGGATGCGGGGTTGGTGGGGGGGACAGGGGAAAATGGGTGATGGGCATTGAGGATTGTACTTGTTGGGATGAGCACTGGGTGTTGTATGTAAGCCAATGTCACAATAAATCATATTCAGTTAAAAAAATATATATACAGTAGTTTCCATACTTATTCTGTAGAAGTAATAACCCTGAATACACAACTCTATGTGAAATACCAAGATAGCCATTTGAAAAAGCTATTTGGGGTAGAAATGAGGTGTCAGACAAGAACATGAAACCTTCTTAGATCTTTCAGCCTACCTCACCTGCTCACTAAAACAAGGTGAATTAGTGACCACAGCCAACATCCTGTGGAGCACAAGAACTGCCACTCTAGTCATGACCAAGTTCTGACACAGAAAGTTATAAATAATAAAAATGCTATTGTTTTAAGCCAGTTTGTTGTGAGTTGACTGTTATGTGGCCATAGATAACTAAAATACCCTCTAAATGTATGAAGATTATTCAGCATACTTTTGTGTTTTCTCTTTCAAAGAATACAACCACAATCATGGGAAGCTTTTATTTGAAAAAGGGCATCCTTCATAATGGCCCCAAACTGGACACAGCCCAAAGTTTCAAAATAGGAGAACAGGTTAATTGTGGTAATTCTGTACAGTAAAATACTACAAAACACAAAGAAGAACCAACTGCTGTTACCCTCAGGAACATGAATAAATCTTATATACATATATACATTTGACATAAGTCATAGACATAGCAATAACTGAAGGAAGCCAGATATGAAACATTCAATTCAATCATGTTAGAAGTCAGAAAAATGGTTTCCCTTATAGTGTGGTATAATCACTGGGTAGAAATATTAGGGAACTTGTAGGATATTGTAAAAGTGTTCTAATTCTTCATTTGAATTGGACATTTACTGTGTGTGATGTATGTCATATCCAATTAATTTAGGGGAAAAATCTGCTTTTAAAACTCAAAATACTAAAAACAAAAGCACATAAAAGCATTCCTATATTTTAACATTACTCTAAAGCAACTAGAACTCAGAGTTTAAGTGATTTGCTCATAATCACATTGTTAGAAAGTAGCAAAGCTGTTCTAATGGCTTTCCTCCAGTTCTCAATATTTGTTTAGAATGCAGTAGAGCCTTTATCATGCAAGATTTTGTCTGATTACTTTACTATATTTTCTTAAAAAAGAGAGAACCTAGATTAGATTTTGAAGTGTCTGAGATTTAGGGGTCTGTGATTAGTAGTGAGGAAGCACAGTGGGCTCACAAAAGTCTTAGAGAAGGCAACTGTAGAGTGCTGTTAGAATCCACAAGCTGCAGCAAATGTAAGTGTGGGGGACAGTTTTTGTATGGACCCTACCTTATAGAGAAGCTGTGCTTCTGTTGCATAGGACGATAACAATGGCAAGACTGAAAATCACCTTGAATATTATTATGTTAGTAGACCTTTCTATGACCTGACATTTTATCAGGACCATCTAAATGTTGTGAGTATTAGAGAAAGCATATCCATGATGTGAACTGATTTTAGTTCACAAGAGGTTCCATTTGTTTTTATTGAGGTTAATGGATCTGTGAATACAGATCCATTAACCCCAGAATTTTTAAATGTTAAATCAGCAGCTTTAAATAAATGTTAACGTGAGACACCAATTACTGATACTGTAATACCAACTAGAGGGCAAGATTTGGAGCACTGCCTAGCAAGAATATGTTAAAAATTCTGAACTTCTTTATTAGCCAGATAAAAATGATGTAAAGATATTAATATTTTGTTGGGTCAAAGCCAATAAAAATAAATTATTTCCCCTTTAAAAAATGCATTTAGCAAATAGCTGCATAGTCTCTAGGAGACTTTATGTTTCCAAACTTTCATAGGATTATGGTTATTGTTATTAATGTTACCATTACTACTCTTGCAATGCCATTACTACATTAAGGAATTGATTTATTAAGATCTTATGGATGTAATTACCGCATGCATTCATGAAACAGTACATTGCAAGGATACATGTGGCTCATTGCTAAGACAGTGATTCTGCACACTGTTCCATGCAGGCTGGCATTGATATTTATTTTGGTCTATTTTAAATTATTTTGTATTAGCTATGTACTGCAAATGGTATGGTACCTGAATTCTGTTTTTGTGGCCAGAATATCATTACAGTGAAGATAATTTAATTCAATTGAACACGCATTTACTTCATGCTTCTTGTACCTAGCTAGCCCTATTCTCAAGTAATATTCCTAGTTTCCAGGGAAGTGTTGGCATCTGCAAGTAAGCAGTTGTGGTTCACATTCTAGCTGATCAGTTGCTGAAAAGTTAATTTATTTATGCCCAATTTCTTCATTCATTAAATTGGCATACTATTACCTATTTCATCAAGCTTTTTTTAATATATTGAAAATATAAGTGTTAACACTATAAGTGCCACATCAGTAATGCTTCCTACATTGTAACTACCATAAAAGCAACATGATACCTTTAGAAAAATTCCTTAGAATATGATTATCATGCAAGACTGAAGAACACGGAAAACAACTATATGTTTGTGTGTAGGTTATTAGAATAGTGAATGCCTTCTCTTCTACAACTATGCTTTCTTTTTTCAGGCAATTTAATTCCCCCAATATCATTATATATTGAGATAATTTTATTGTGTGAAAAAGAATATACCATGTTTTCTTAGAATAATGGAGACTCAGTGCCTCTAGGATTGCACAAATCCTGTTTATTATCTTGATGGTCAAATACATACTCTACTTTATAAATGTTGCATATATGTTAAAACAAGAATATACTCTTAAAATTTTGAGTTTAGATTTGTGTATGCTTGTCCATCTCTCTCTCTCTCTCTCTCTCTCTCTCTCTCTCTCTGTCTCTTACACAGACACACACATGCACACACATACACATATTATAATTCAAATTTTGACATTTATCTATTATCAATGCTTGTACAATATGTATCTGTAAAATAAATATTTGAATCCTATATTTCAGGCTTCCAATACTTCTATTTATTTTTGTCTGCTTGATCTATTACTTTCTGTGAGTAATGTATTAATATCTTGAACTAGAATTGTCAGTATTTTCCTTCTGACATTTGAAGCTTTATATATTTTGAGGTGATATTGTTAGGTGCATACACGTTTATATTGAGTATAGAATTTTATTCTCTTAGTCTTTTTACAGAAATAACATGCCCTTTTTTGACACTTTTAGTTACTTTTTATAAATCACTTTTTGCTATGTTAGCTTTTTTCTTACTGTTTTCCATAGGTACACACTTACCTAGTATATCTTTTCTACCTTTCTGTGTCTCTTTGTATTAAATGTCTTTGTAGACAAAATGTTACTAGATCTTGTTTTTATACAGTTATTTTCATCTACATTGAGTGAATAAGTTCTTCTACTGAGGAGTTTAACCTATTTATATAGACAGTATTTCTGCCGATTTAAAACTAATTTCTTTACTCTTAACTGTTGCTTTCTGGAAAAATTCCTTAATCTGCTCTTTCAATCTACTAACACATTTTTCAGCTTTATCCTTCTAACTATATAGCTCAATGATTGTGTTCTTCACTGTAATTATTATATTTTTTAAATTTCATATTAGTTCCTTTATGATTGTTCTTGTTTCATATTGCGATTATCTAGCCTTATACTCATCATATTACATTAAATTCTCAGTCATCTATTTCAGTAACTATGCCTCTGATGCTGTTCACTTTATCTACTTATCTATTTATCCATCTATTTATTTTATTCATTTTACTTATTTTCATTCTTTTTATTTCTTAAGTATCTCAATATTTTGGTCTGCAAATGCATGGTCCCCTGTGAGTATGGACTACTCTCTCTTTATGAAAATGTGTATTTAGAAAGGGCCATTGGGATGCCTGGGTGGCTCAGTCAGTCAAGCATCTGACTCCTGATTTCAGCTTAGGTCATGATCTCACCATTCATGGATTTGAGCCCCATGTCAGGCTCTGTGCTGACAGTGCCTACTTAGGATTCTCTCTCTCTCTCTCTCTCTCTCCCCTTCTCTCTCCCTCTCTCTCCTTCTCTCCCTTTCTCTCTCTCTGCCCCTCCCCTGCTTGCATATATGTATGCATGTGCACCCTCTCTCTCTCTCTCTCTGTCTCTCTCTCTCAAAATGAATTAATAAACTTAAAAAAAAATAGAAAGGGCCACAAACCAGGTTGCGATCTGTATCCCTTCTGTTGAATTTAAAGGAAGGGGAGGGAACTGCTTCAGAACAGACAGCCACACAGTACCTCAGAACTATACGTGATCACCTCAATTTGCCACCTCTCTCCTGGTAACTCATCTTCTTAGGGTTTTCTTTTTAAACACTTAGGATGAAGTGCTTTAGTAGGAGATAGTCTCTCTCCTTTTTAATTTTGATAAAAGCTGTTTATTTTATACCAGCACAAACAAGAAGGGACAAAGAGATGGAAAAGGAAATAACTTATATGTAATTATGGTTCCTAAAGCTTAATCAAAATCATTATTCCATAGATTTACCAAAGAAAATCTGGTATAATACAAATTCTTCTTTAAAAAGAAAGTGGAAACAAAAACAAAAACAAACAAAAAACTAAGAAGTTCATTGAAAACCCATCAATAGCTTTTGTGGCCACAGGAGGCTAAATCTACTTGATTACATTCCAGCTTGCATAAAAATATTGTATTACATTAATTATTTTTAACAATACAGGGTACTTCACTATTATTTATGTGGAAACTGAGTTATAAAATTGTTAGATCATATTAAAAAGTGTCATAAACTATGCCAGAGGCTATAGCCTATCAGGATTTTCACAAACTTGACAAATGACCTCCTAGATAACACAGAAATATAAAGTCACTATATGTATAAGATTTAGTAAGTAATACTAATGCTTTATTTTATTCATTCATCCATATATTCATTCATTCAAAAATTTACCAAATATTTACTATTTTCTTCCTCAGTATCAGACTCTATTCTAGGGATTAGAGACATTATGAAGAATGGAATGAGATCCCTACCTTCAAGGAACTCACGTTCTTCTGAAGGAAATAAATGGAAACAATTAACAGCAAGATAATGTGGCACACACTTTAATAAACACACACACATGAATTCTATGACTCATTAAAGAGTTACAGAAATAAGCAACAACTGTGTGCAAGAGGATAAAATTTGAAGGGCACAACTCAAAAGGGGAACATCATAAGGTTATTTTTTCACCATTATTATTAATAAAGGTAACTATTATAACCTAGTAATTGATGACAAGGGGATAGGGCTCTGAATTGGCAGAATATTAGAGAAGGTATCATAAAATTAAGTCCTTACTTGGAAAAATACCAATCCTCTGAGTTATGCGTGAGACAGAGCATAGAGTTTGTGATTCTGGTGGGCACTGAAAATTTAAGAAAAAACTGTCAACATCAACTCAAATAGATTTTAATTTTTCCACACTACACTGGAATTCTAGGTAATTATATCTGCATATTCAAATGTAAATAGTCAATTTCAGCTAAAGAAGCTAACTTGTAAAAATATGAGAGAAAAGTATATAAAAGGACATATTTCTCTTTGGAAAAGTGAGAAACAAAGAGGCCTTTCCTTATCTAAAAGGGTTGCACTGGATACACAAATAAATTAGTAACCTAATTAATTGTCAAATGTGCAGTAAGAAAAGGTCCACAACAGAAGTCATGCTTCTTTGTGTGCATACAAAAGCTATAAGCAGAAAGAGAGTCAGGCAAAAGAAGGCTACATAGAATAAGATGATTCAAAAATATCAATAGCCAGTGTCAAGAAAGAATACTATGTAACAAGTGTGCAATCTGTATATGTGGACTTTCATACTGAACTAAAAAAAAAGAACAATTTTTATATGAGGAATTTCTTTTATTGTTCCAGTCTGATGCCAGACCTGACTCCTCTGTGAGAGTAAGAAATGCCCTGGAAAAATATGTACAGAGGAAGGAGGCAGGGAAATATTACTGGGCATTACATTATAGACACCGTAATTATCAGGGATTTGAACATTTTTTGTTTACTTAACTGGAAGCCTGGGTATCCACAGTGTCATGGGTTGGTTCAGCAGCTTCACAACATCAGGGTGCTGGCTGAGGACTCTGCAATGCTTCAAGGTTTCCTTTCATGGTAGCAAGATGACTGCTCCAACTCCAAGCATAATTTATTGTATGTGTGTACAGAATAGGAAGCACAGGTAGCCAGGGCAATAAAAGTGTACATGTCTCCTTTCATTGAGAAGGAAAATATCTTTTTATTGGTTTCTGGTGTTATTGATCACTACTGGCTCTCCTGCCCATTCTCAGCTGGAGGGAAGGCTAGCAAAGTAAGCATCTAGTGTTTTCAAACTCTTTAGTGAAAGGTGGACAAGATATACAAAGATATTGGGCCTAATATTTGAGAACTAATTAAAAGTATCTTTCTCAGGGAGTAAGAAGGTAGGAAGCACGATAGCTCTTCTCATTGAACAATACATTGAAAAATTAGTGAAAACATTTCTTTGATTTAACAAATATTTATTAAGTTTTCACTGCGGACTAGACATTCTGCTAGAAGCTGGGTATATAATAGTCATAGTGAAAAGAAATAAGCATGATGCTTGCAGGCCTGAAGTGGGCATCATTCACTTAAGGGACTAAAAACAGGGCGGAAAACTGGATTGTACTGGGCAGTTCCATCAGTACATTAGAAATGCATGACAGGATCTGCCCAAGATTACCTTCCCTCACGCCTCTCTCCTCTTACATGACTGTATTCCAATCAGTCCCTTAAAACTGCCAAGCCTGGGGGCGCCGGGGTGACTTAGTCAGTTAAGCCTCCGACTCTTGGTTTTAGCTGGGGTCATGATCTTGCAGTTCATGATTTTGAGACTTACATCGGGCTCTGTACTGGGAGTGTGGAGTCTGCTTGGATTTTCTTTGTCTGTCTGTCTGTCTCTCTCCCTCCCCTACCTGCACTGTCTCTGTCTCTCTCAGGGTAAATAAATAAACTTATTAAAAATTAAAATTAAAATTAAAAATAAAACTGTCAAGCCCATTTCTTCTTTGGAGCTTAATGCTCCTGTATGGGATACTTTGCTCCCAGAATTTTGCAAGGCTTCTTCTTTTTGTTATCAATTTTCAGTTCAAATAGTAGTTACCTGAAGAAGCTTTTTCTGGCCACCAGATATAAGCTGATCATTCCTGCCCTAGTCACTCTTAATTAAACAGCAGTGTTACTTCCTTCATGACATCCATAACTATATGAAATAACCTTAGTTTCCTCATCTATTGTCTATCTTCCCTATTATACTATAAACTGTATCTTTAAAAGCAAAGATCTCATCTATCTTCTATAATATAGTAATTACAGTGCCTCATATAGAGTGATCTGGAAAGATCGGCTACATCAAGAACATAGGTCATAAATAAGAATTGTGGCCTTTATTCTAAGACGAATAGGTAGTGATTGAATTTTCTATAACCAGCAAGTGATATGATTTGATTTAGTCAATTACCACATGTCTCAGTAGATATAAACTTAAAAACATCTTATTCTTACACAGACACCACATATTAGAGTATATGTGTATAAATATATTTTGACTAGATGTCTAGTAATGTTGACTGAATTGATGATGATGATGATGACAATGACAATAATGTTGGTGATGATGACAAGTGATGATAATAAGAAGTGCGAGCTGAGTATTCACCCTTACTGGTTAAAGTATATGACAATGTCTTTCTAATACCTAAAATGGCAGCATGACAATATCACTTTGCAGCTTTTCTGAGAGGTCAAAGTGAAATTTTAATCATAGAAACTTGTAGCGACCAATAAATCCACAATGAATACTTATTTTACACCAAAAGATATACAGAATGACAACAGTTACCATCAGTATATCATCTTCAAATATGAAAGATAGTGAAAGATTTTTTATATTCAAAAAATTAATGTTTATTTATTTTTGAGAGACAGAGAGAGAGAGAGAGAGAGATACTGTGAGTGAGGCAGAGGTAGAGAGAGAGGGAGACAGAAACTGAAGCAGGGTCCAGGCTCTGAGCTGTCAGCAAAGAGCCCAACGCAGGGCTCGAACCCACGAACAGTGAGATCATGACCTGAGCCAAAGTCAGATGCTTAACCAACTGAGCCACCCAGGAGCCCCTTGAAACACATTTTTTAAATGATTAAGAATCAAGCTCTACATACATTTGAGACCTTAATATGGCAAAATTGCTCTGATTCAGATTAATAGAAAACAGTCTACTTAACTAGATGGTAATTATTTTAGATGGAGACTCTGAGTAATGCAAAAATTTACTCTAGATAGCCCGAGACCAATTTAATCTCTAATATTATTTTAAAATTCCAGAAAATTAAGTTACTGAATTAATGACACATTCCCTCCTTTTTATTCCCCTTACCCTTCACTTAGAGTCTACTGTTCAAACTCAGTGAAATCCATATCTATCCATATCAAAAAGCACTACACAACCATAATCAAAAACATGAAGTCATAAAGTTAAAACCATTTAATCCTATTAAAGCCTCATTAAATCAAGGCAGTATTTATAGGATGGGACTTGATTCCCTTGTACACTAGCAAATCTGCAACCCGAGTCAATGTTCACGAATTAATTAGCAACTGCACTAGGGGCAGGTGTTTGACTGACATTTCCCTTGATCTCTTCCCTCAAGGTTACATGCTGTACAGTCATGCAATTCCTTGCCATTAATCCTTAACCCCAATGGAATGTTTGTTTACTTTGCTGAATAAGAGAAAGAGCAGGAGTTACAAAACAAATATGCAGAATGAAGAGAGGTGCTTTTTCGAGATAGTATTTCTTACATCAAAACATAATGTAAAGAAAGAAAGCTTTATATGGGATATGTCTACTACCTGTAGTTAGGGGGGAACATCCTTATTTCAGAGGATAAAGGTCACTTTTTAAATAGTTTTCACACATTTCAGCTAAAGCTTCAGGTAGGAAATGGTAGGATTTTAAAGCTTGGGAAACTTGAAATATTATTTTCCCAAAAGCCTCCATTTTTCAGCTGAGGAATCTGAGACACAAAGAAAATGTTATTTCTCTAAGAGACCCAACTGACTAATAGTTAAGCCAAGTCTAAAACACCTACCCAACTAAAATAGATTGTAGTTTTGCTCGTTGTTGTCTATTGGTATTCTTCTGAAATAAAGCAAGGATTTGACATATGACATTTGTTATTTATGACTTTGTTGGCAGTGATGATAAAAACATGTTTAGGTCTTGAATGGCATGTGAATAATATCCTCCTCAAAATATTGACAGTGGTCAAGACATAACTTCAAGTTCAGGTTGATGGGCTTTTAACTATCATGTCATCGAAAGCAGTTGAAGGAGTAAGCTACTTTTATAAGCTTCTATATGTCATACATAAGCATTTAGTTATAATTTTTTTATGGCTCAGTTATCTTTGATTTCTCTTTTCAAACAATGATTCCATAATATGGCAAAATAGTTTTCTTGACAAATGAGATCCGACACTGAATGTATATTATCCTATCAAGTACAATAGTAAAAACAACCATAAAATACACTGAAGTCTGATTATGATTTCTAGAACAACTGATGTATTTTTCAACTCACTTTGCTCTCCAGACACTTTGCACAAACACTGACATGAAGCAGGTGTTTAAATTATAGGTATTTTTTTAAGCATATTCTTTTCTATCTGCTTTTAAGTATTTAATTACATTATAATTACATTATGTATGTGTGTGTATATATATTATATATTATAATATATTATATGTATGTGTATATATATATATATATATACATTGTGTGTATATATATAATATATATATATAATTAATGAATCAATCTTGGAAAATAATTTGCTCTCCTAGGTATAATTGGAGATCAACATAGAAAGAATTAAAAATAATAATAAAGGTACATGAATGGGTAAATATAAAAGGTTGAAAGAAAGAAAGAATATTCCTAGCAGACTTGTCATCCTGTAAATTTTATTTGCAATGTTAAGTCAAAGCAGAGAACAATAACATTAACTCAAGTATGTTAATTACTAACTATAATAAGAGGGAATTGGTGGAAAGGAATTTCAAAGGTTTTATTTTTCCCTTTAAAATTTTATTTTATTTCTTAAATGATGGAGAAAATGTACCAACTATTTATTCTTAGTTATACTGGGTATTTAATATTGATCAATGGCAAGTCTCAGTTATTATTTTTTCCATACTCAAAACCCTAATTGTAGAAGTCAAGCATGTCACATAGAAGCTTTTTATTTTTTAAAGCAGGGGAGAGAAAAAGGACATGGGATCTTTGGAGAAGAATTGTTCACAGATCCATCTTTGTAACAAGAACAAAGATTAATCTTACCAAATTGCAATGATGTGATGGGAACCAAGAGAGCACCTCTGAACAAATTTCAAAGGAACTCAAGAAGCTGACCAAAAATGGCACTTTAATAAGGCTTGGAGTTCCCTAGAACCAAGAGAGAGCTGTGGTTCATATCAGAGCACAAGCTGAATCTGTCAGAGTGTCAACATTGTGGGTAATAAATCCAACTGATCCCTGGCAACATAGCATAGAGATGAACGACGCTGGGGCTGGAACATGGTTAGGTTGGCACGATGGTCCCACAATTTACTGTGTCTTTTCAAGTTCCTTATCCTACATCTTAGTTTTCTCCCCTGTAAGAGGGAAACAAGAATGGTTACCCTAAAAGTTCAACAGGAGCGTTCAAGGAGACAATCTATGAAAGGTCTCAATAGTGTCCCTGATCTGTGATAGGAGCTTAATTAAAGTGATAAAAATTAGAAGTGATATCAAAGAAGAGAACAGGGATTGTAATGATCATGTGGAAAAACAATCTATGAGCAAGAGAAGTAATCCTGCCGCCAAAACTAGCATTTGAAATAGGGATAATATACAATAACATTGAAAGACATTTACAAAAAATTCATTTCTGCAGAAGTTTTGTCAATCTGACAGGGAAACTATATGCTAAGTTTCTTCTGAAATCTCACAAAAAGAAAAAAAAAACTATGGAAAATCAATTTTGACAATATACAGTGATTTTCTGATGCCAGTTATTTTACATTAAAAAATATGTACTTTGTACAAATGTTTGAGACAATTTATTAACTTAGCAGAAAGATTTTTTTCCGTTCAGAATGGGAAAAATGGAACTCCTATTACCAAATTATAATAAGCATGTAGACAATTTTGCAAGTCAATATTATAAAAAACAAACAAGACAGCTCCAGTAAAGAATACAGATCTGGTACTGAAACATATTAGTTTGATAATGATAGGGAAAGTGTATCATTAGATTAATTGAGCAATTAGAAAAGCTCACAGCTGCACTTTTTGAGAACAGGAGAAAATATTCACTTCCTTATTCGGAAGATATTTGAAAGAATATTCAAATGCCTGCAAATAATATCTACCCTCATAGAAACTAATCTCATATGCCTTACTAAACAAAAAAGAAGAGAAAAGAAGGAAAGAAATAACAACTCCCTTTGAGAATAACAAGATTTTTGATTTGTATTTTGCCTGATGGAGACACAAGGCTATAACCCTGCCACCTCATTAGTTGTTCAATTATGAAAACGGTAATAAATATCTTACAAGTAAACTAAAGATATGCATATAAAGGTACAAGCATACAACACATTTTTGTGTATGATTATGAATAAAGAAATATAAAATTAAGACTATAAAAACAGGACCTTGATTATGATCTAGAAGAGCTTAGTTTCTTAGAATATAAGGCCTTTTTCATCAACCTTCACAATAAATATCAAATGAATATATGTTTCTGTAAATACCATTTTTAGAAAGTTTATGGTCTGCCTCATTAACACAGACACACCAAATGTGTTGTCAAAGGTGCAGCTGTGAATTTTTCTAATTATCTAATTAATCTAATAATATGTTTCCCCTGCCATTTTCAAACTGAAACATTCCTACACTTAATAATATCTAAAAGAAAAATCTTGGTTGTTTCAATCAATGATTAGTAGAATTGCAGCAGAAGCCTCATTTCTGGAAGACTCATTCATAGTGGGAATCTGGGAGTCTTATTTTTTATCTTAAAATTAAAGTAGAGGAAACTTTCTCTAATTTGCTAAAAATCTCAATCATCTACTACATTGTATGTACTTCTGTGTGTGTTAGAGGTGAAAATATGTTTTCTGAGAAGATAATAAAAAGTTTGATGAAGCTGGTATAGTTCTTGAAAAAATCCATGAAGAGAAACATATGTTTGAAAGTAAACATTAGAGTTACAAGTAAATATTCCTTCAAATAATTTACTAACAGTTATTGAGGTCTACTAACTAAATACTCCCTGATGTATTTCTCCTCATCAAAGCACCTTTATAATTCTTATATTAATATATTTTATTTGAGAATATCTTGGCCTAGCTTCCTTTTCTCCCCAAGGGCATGGTTCAGTTTGTTGATCTATGCTTTACATGAATGCGATATTAGAAGATGTGTTTCATAAAGAGAAAGTACATGGAAAATAATGATTCTCTTTGTAAGGTTATAAGGAAAGATGTTCCTTATGAGATTTCATGTTCTGTTTTCCAGACTCAGCCAGATTAGACTTAAAAACTTTTCATTCCTATTTATGAAATTGGTATTTGTTAAGAAAACTCCTCATGAAAATCTATTATGAGTAAAGTGACATCCTAACACAAACACGGTATGTATTTAATGGTATTGAAGCTATGCCAAAACAACGAGTGAAAAAATCCTGGTTTTTTTTTTGTTTTGTTTTGTTTTTCACGGCTCCTCACCTTGTTTTCTTGCTCTATCATCCTACCAACTTCCTAAAACAGCAGTGTCTGAGCATTGGTATGTATCAGAATCACCAGAGAACTTGTTCAAAAAGCAGATTTCTGGGCCCTGAACACAGGTTTCAAATTCTCTGTAGATGACAGGAAGTGGGGTGGCCAGGTTCTCACATTTAAGTAAGCATTCCAGGTGATGCACATGAGGGTGTTCTCAGCACAATGAAATTTTGTTTCCAGAACCCATTTCCAAAGTATATTTTCCAAATTATTGAGAGGACAAAAATAGAGGACACTGAAAATACAAATCATGGAGTAGTAATTAAAGTAAATATACAACATCAAAACTGACTCTCAAAGCATACTGTCCAAGACAAAGATGGAAAACCTCTTCTAAATTTTCATGCATTTCCAGGGAAAACTAAGAAAATGCAAACCTATCTAACTACCAGTAGTAGAAGGAAAGGCTTATACACTCAGACCATAGTCAGAACTTCTAAGTCTCTCTTGCTAAGAGAACATTCAGAGGGCATTCTGAGTTGGACCTCATCTGGCCAAGCTCCCCTAGTTCCGCTCTGTAGTTTACATAATCTCCTTACTCCTGGCTATACACGCCTCCTCCGGCAAATTCTGAAGAAAGCTTTCAGATCTTGTACAAAGCCTCCCAGATTTATTACCAGTTTTTCTGCAAGGAGTGATTCTACTTTCTCAGCCAAATCCCTGCTGAGTTTTGTGGATATTCGTGAAGGATAAATACAGCATGTGCAGGACAAAGAAAATTTGCTCTTCCAATCACCAAGCTGGATTGCTCAGTTACTGCTGACAGAAGGAGGCAGAAATGATATACTCGTTTGATCATGCCAAACTCTCTCATGCCTCGGCACAGACTTCACAGGCCAGTTGCCATCTATTAGTATTTTAATCAGGAAGCAGCTCAACTGGGGGAGTTGAACAAGAGAGCGATTCCTTTCTTTGCATGTTTATATCCCTTTATCTATTTCGTATCTAATTCTTCTTCTGAATAGACATGTAGACAATATGCAGGAATCCAGATGGCACTGGAAAAGTCACCAAGATGAAGATTCTGTTGCAAATGCTTATTGTCCCTCTCACATCCACATGTCCAAGAAAGCTCTAATAGCACTAAGAAAATATGTGATGTTATATACCATTGAAAGGACTGACATTCAAAAAAGACAAAAGAAGACTATTCCAATTTAGATACATTCCAAACTTGGTTGGAAAATGAAGATCAAGCACTGATAATCTCCAAAATCATCCTGGCTGAGTTCATTCTCTATTCTCCTCAACTCTTCTCTATCTTATTAACTTTCCTCTATTGAATTTAGATTTAGTATACACATTTTAAGGTTTCTTCTATAGATAGAAGGATCTATAAAACAGTCAAACATTTTAGTAAAATAGTCAAAAATTTTAAATGTCATTCTATATTAGGAAAGACAATATTAATTTTGGTGGAAATGCATGGATCAGAATGATTATTAATGCTAATCAAATTTTCTTTTCAATATATTTTTCAACAAATGATATTGCCCTGCTCTGCTTTCTACCTGCTTGCCCCCACATGGTTCTATGCACCTAAATTTATAAGCCTTTCAATTAGTTATTTTCAAATGATTATTAGCTATAGAAATTAGATTTCAGTGATTTTAATTACTTTTCTATAAAAAATATATTTAAGAAAAAAATATTGTTTTATACTATATTCCTTCAAAAATGCTTTTCATTTCATTAAAATACAGAACTAACTTTTCATTAACTTATGCCCTGGAAAGAATGTAGTTTTCTAAATGTTTCTTATTTTAGAAAACAGCTTTATTTTGTAAAGCAAGTGATGTGATATATTCTGAACTTTATGTTTTCTTAGTTATTGAATCATATTAATATAAGAATTAAATGATTTTCCCCAAACTGGAGTAATAGATACGTATTCTGCTTTGAATCTGAACTTGGGTAGGGGTTATTAGAAATTCTCCCAAGTCTTATTCAACACGTTTGCCAAACATGACAAATGTGTGCTTGGATTCTGCTCCTGACATATTCCTTTTTGATCATGGGAAAATGGTAATTATAGTTCCATTTTGGATGGAACTATAACTTGGATGCTTTTGGATGAAGCTAAGAGAATTTAACTAGAAGTAGTCTACACTGTAAAGTTATTCTCATATAGCTGAATCCCTAAAATAGGCAGCCCCCTCAAATTAACTGAGGCCCTCAATAATGTTAGGCACTGATATTCTCTGGCATTCTCTTGGCTTTTCTCTCACAGTTGAGAAACACCTGCAACATTTCCAAGCATAAAATTTTTATGTGATAATGCCCAAATGAAGAAGAAAGAGATGTCTCTCCATTTAGCTTGCTTTCTTTTTCTTTCCTTCTTTCTTTCTTCTTTCTTTCTCTTTCCTTCTTTTCTTTCCTTTTCTTTCCTCTTCTCTTCTCCTCTCCTCTCCACTCCTCTCCTCTCCTCTCTTTTCTTTTAATTTTCTTTTCTTTAATTTTCTTTTCTTTTTAAATCACATAGGGAAATCTTTCCAAAAAGCTGTTGAGTAAGCTTTCTCTTACTCTACTAGGCTAAGACAGAGTCAGATGACCAGGTCTAAACTCATTCATTGGTGGAGCGGAATGAGGGTAACTATGATTGGATCAAAAAGCAGTTAAAAAATATGATTCATCCTTTGTGCGTGGGGAGGAGCAACATTCCTAGAGCTCACTGGTATCTAAGTGCTATGTGAATAAATTATGTTAGCAAGGAAAAAGCAAGAAGTAGCTGCCGTGTAGGTAATTAATAAGATCTGCCACAAGCCAACAACTGTGTGTGTGTGTGTGTGTGTGTGTGTTCACATGTTTAATGAATGTACAGGGGTGGAGAAGTATTGGCATCATGGGTATGACAAATCTTCATTTCCTGGGAATGTCATTATTTCAGGATTTGTAGCATTCATGACTCTCACCACCACAGGGTAGTGTCATCACCTCCCCACCTCCCTACCTCCCCCTAAAGCCCCTTTCCAAATGTTCCCTGGGTAGCAACATTGTTCTCAGCTGAGAACCACTGGAATTGGATATCATCCTATTTACATTCTGGATATATTTTAAAGGAAGAGGAACTGATTTAGAAACTAATAGATCTAGGGCACCTGGGTGGCTCAGTCAATGAAGCTTCTGACCAGCTCACATCATGATCTCACGGTTGGGAGTTTGAGCCCCTATTGGGCTTTCTGCTTGCAGTACAGAGCCCCCTTCAGACCCTCTGTCTCCCCACCTCTCTCTCTCTGCCCCTCCCCACTGCACTCTCTCCCTCTCTCTCTCAAAAATAAATAAACATTTTTTTTAAAGAAACTAATAGATTCTTCTTAAGGTGGAATATCATAGAATGTTTGAAATTAAGGTGTAGCAATTTTCACAGTATACTATATTTTATCGCATGTTTATGAACATTCTCACTGTTATGAGGTCTTTGACGTAAATTATGTTTTCATCCCCACAAAAGTATGTAGAGATTTTATTCACATACACATGCACAAATATTTGGTGAAGACAAAGGCTTTAAAGTTCAACACTGAACTTAAAAACTACACAGATTCATCCAAGTTTCTTCACATTGCTGCATTCCTCTAAAATGAGGATGATTATACCAAATTTAGAGCGTTATCCTCAGGATTAGGCGAGATCATATATGTGAAACACCAAAAACATCTAGAAGATACTAAATATTTATAAAAAATTCTAGCCCATATTTAAACACCCATAATTAGCAAGACAACTAGGTTCATCTTTTGAATCTTGCCCCAAAACATATTACTCATTTTTCTGTTTTTCATGGAAAAGAGTAGCATCAAGGTTAACTATCTATGAAAATCACCTTCTAGAACAAAGACTGGTAAACAGCAGTCATCAGATCAAATCTCACCTGCTGCTTGTTTTTGCAAATAAAGTTTTATTGGAACACAGCTATACCTCTTCATTTACTATTGTATAGCTGCTTTGAGAATACCAGCTGAATAGTTGCAACAGAGTTTGTAAGGTTTGCAAAGCTGAAAATATTTAATATCTGGCTATTTATTTGAAAAGTTCACTAACTTTTTTCTAGAAAGAAAGAAAGGAAGAAAGAACAAAGAAACAAAGAGGAAGAGAGAGAGGGAGGAAGGAAGGAAGGAAGGAAGGGATCAGGGTAGGAAAAAAAGAAAAAGAAAACAGGAGGGAAAGAAGCAAAAGAAAATTCTTTGTTAACTTCTGCAGAGCCTAGGAAACTTTACCTGGTGACTTCATTGACTTCACTATTTTATTTCATGTTGTTTCACCTCAACCTATTTCTTTATCTGAACTGTGTTCTTTATTTAGTTCAGCTATACTCTTTCCATTTAAACTTGCACTTGGCAATTATTAGTTTAAGTAGTCTTTAGATTTTATAGCATGAAACAGGTCATTAGCAATTGTTTTTGTGCCAGCCCTTTTCTCTTTAATATTAAAAGGTAAATATGCTATCAAGACATTTCCAGTGTCATTAAGACTCACCAGCAAATACTGTCTCTGGTAAAATTAACCTCTATTAATACATTCACAAAATAGATCAGGAATCCTTTTGTATGTTTCCAGCATCTGTCTACACAAGTTTTAGTTTAATTCTGTGCTGTTGACAATGTTTTCTTTTTAAATTAGCGTATCTATATTTCTATATAGACATAAGCCTAACAATATCTATATATATAGATATACAGAGAAAATATTAAGCCACACCTGACATATTTTTATTATTTGGTAAGAGATACAGCGCCTTAAAGAGGAGACAAATACTATAACTTAGTTTCTAAATTTGGCCTTGCCAATACATCTTACAAATTGCATTCAGTGATGGATAACCCACATTTTCTTTGACTTGTCAATATTTAGATATGATGTGTGGTGGCCATTTACACAGTTTTTCCTTATCAATTTCAAACTCTGTCTCTTGGTGTCATATTTTGTCATCAGGAAATACAGCCTAGTATGGTAGATTGCAAGTTCATCCCATAGGTACTAACTCTGCAGAGGCCAAAAAACTCTGTGAGCTGATCTCAGATAGGGATGTATGGCTTTATTTGCAAATAACTGACTATATGCCAGGGCTAGGGATAAAGAGTAAATAACTTGTTTTGTATAAATCCTGCCTACTGATGAGCCAATATCAGTTTTCCAAACACTTTCTACCTCAGAACACAGAAGGATAACAGCCAAGTAAGAGAGTTTATTTAAAAGATTGCCATAAATAGCACTGTTCGAGATTTAAATATCCAGCTACCTTCACTCTGAATTCCTCTGGGTTCTCATTTCCATTAAATCTAACTTTTCTGAAGATTAGTTTAGATTAAATCCTAGAATTGGCATTTAAGACACCTGTCCAAGACTGTACTTAATAAACGATTCAATCCCTCCCTTTGGCATTACTAGAATTCATCTCATCTCATGCAGTAAACAGCAAACATACCAAATAAATTCACCATGTGTTTGCTTAGTTCTGGAACAGAGAGTTGCACAAAGATGCAATCCGCAAATCTTGTTATTTGGACAGAGTGCTTTAAGCTGATGATTGAGTTACCTAGTGACATCAAGTACCCATTTACTGGCAGGTGTTAGAATCCACATTAATGACAGGGCTTGTGACAGGAGGCCCACAGAGCAGAAATTCCTGTACCCAGATGCCCATCTGAAATTTGGCCTGGCTTCCAGACCTGCCTTAACTGAGCCCACGTGGAATTCAGCAGTAGACAACACTCGCAACTCTGCCCACTCACCCCTCCCTGGGGAGAACGGAAAGAGCTGCTCTATCTTACATGCTGGGAGTTAGAAGCACTGAACTTGGAGGATTGGTATGAAAACAAAAACAAAAAAGAGTATCACTTATTCTTTCTAATGAGACATTCTTAATATTGCTATGTCTCTTTTATTCATTTCACTCTGATTTGTTATACTTATCCTCATGGTAAGCTTCTAAATTGAAAATAACTCTCAACTGTAGACTCATAATCAGACAGATTTGGGATTCATATTTGGGTAGAAGACTTGTCTTTTTCTGTTGCTCGGAAGGTGGCCTGGACCTCATTTCCCTCATTTATAAAGAGAAAAGGTTGCATTATGTCTTCTCTAAAGTCTGCTTTTAAAGCTAATATTCTACCAGCGTTGTTTTGTTTTTCCCCCTGCCTCATATAGAATAGTGCTATTTCTGCTTTCACTTTCCAAACACTTCTCCATAGCCCCAAAAGAGCTTTGCCACCTGGTCCTTGCCTGCTCCTCAAGATCACTTCTCACTTACTCCCTATCCTCACTCCACTCCAACCAATCACAGTGGCTTTGCTACTGCTTTCTCACGTCATTGGCATGTGTACTTTCCTCTACCTAGAATGCTTCACTCCACAATTTCCCTCAGAGATATATGTCCCGACCAGCAATCTATCTTTGTTAAAGTCATCCTAAAGGACAGCTCTAAGAAAAGGATTCAAGTAAATGTTCATGTGAGAGGTAAAACACTGGAACTGGAGTAAGGAAGTGATATAGACAAAGAACAGAGTCACTAAGGACAATGTGATTGGGCCAGCTACCACTGTGGGCCAGTGGAGCTCAATCCCACAGTAAAATTCTTGAAAATAGTGTAGAACACACAGTGAAACCTTGGTTTCCGAGAATAATTCATTACAGAAACATGCTTGTAATCCAAAGCACCTGTGTATCAAAGTCAATTTCCCCATAAGAAATAATGGAAACTCAGATAATTTGTTCCACAACCCAAAAACATTCATATAAAACTGATTAAAGTACTGTAATATAATATAAAATAATAAATAAAATCTAAAATATAAAGAGAAATAAACAAATTAACCTGCACTTACCTTTGAAACCCTTCATGGCTGGTGTGAGAGGGAGACAAGACAGAGGAAGATTATTGTGTAGGACGACTTTCAGTATCACTAATGGAATCACTGCTGTCTGTTGGCTCAATGGAATCTTTTTCTTTTCCTGCAACTTTAATAAGGAACCTATCCAATGACACTTCCTTTTGCCCCCTTTTGAGGATTTCATGGAAATGTGACATTGCATTGTCATTAAACAGATTTATCGTTCGCACTGCTACAGCCTTATTCAGTGGTGCTTTCAACAAAATTTTGCACTGTTTCCCGCATTTGACACATCTCCCTAATCTCATTTGAAGTGAGGGATTCTTCTGCCTTTTTCTCCTCCCCCTCTGCAGATGAGATGCTGATAGAGACTTCTTATAAAATCTTGCAATTTCGGCCACTCACATACCTGAATCATACTTCTCAATGATTTCCTTCTGAACTCCCACTGTAATCATCTCCTTCTTACTGCCTTCCTTTTCAACTTTGTCCTGCATGGGGACCACTGTATATGCTTGCATGGATGATGACTACAGTACAGTATTAATAAACTCTTGTCATATACTGTATTTAATGTAACTAGCAATAAGTCAGCAGAGGAAAGGGTCTCTAACTGCAGGCAGACTGACCTAGAATGAAGCAAAGCATTCCTAAGCTTGTCTTGTACAGAAAAGCAAAGACTGCCCATAGGTGCTTGGAAGTGACAAAAAAATACACTAGTGCTGGTTGTGGACACCTTCCAATATTCTGAAAAATCACTAACTTCTGCCACACACTGCGGACTGAAACCAACCATCTGAGCATGGGAGACAATCACCCATAATCCCACAGAGAGAGAGAGAGAGAAAGGAGAGAAAGAGAGAGAACATTGGCTGGGTTGTGATCATGTGATGTTCAGCATTACTACTCATATTGCAAGACCTCATTCATTTATCAAGTTAAAACATATTAGAAATGTTTGCTTGTCTTGCAGAACACTTGCAGAACAAGTTACTCGCAATCCAAGGTTTTACTGTACTTTGGAATTATCCTTCATTAGGGCTGAGGAAGCTGGGAATGGTTGTAGACTAAGTCCTAAAAGTCCCTGGTTGATGGCTATTCTGGGAAGTATTAAATCTCGTCCACTTCAGTTCTGCCAAATACCAAACCACCACAATCTTCTATTGGCTCCAGAAAAAGCCTAAATACAAAGACATGCAAGTACAAGTAGTTGGAGGCTGGCCTGAGCCTACTGAAGAGATCAAGCCCGAAGGCTACATGCAGGGTCCTGACAACGTCTGCTCTCTGCTATCTAAAATAGCATTTTCTCCTTCAACCGTTTTCTGCTCACCTGTTTTTCTTTCTCCTTATATCATTTACCACTTTCCAAGGTTATATTATGTATTCATTTATTTATTTTGATAGGCAATTTATTACAGCACTTACAAGAATAAACCCCAAATCTAGGCTGTCCAGCTTTGAGACCCAGGCCACCATGCTACATTTTTTTTTTTTTTTTTTTTTGGCCTGGTCATTGTTATCCTCAAAGTTCAGCAAAATAAGACAACAGTTGCTCAATATAAACTTGCTAGTAAAAATCTGAATGAAAAATACTCCTTCCAAGAATTCCATTTCAAAACACTATTTTTTACCCTATTTCCCTTCCAAGAAAAACAACCCATCTTCAACTAATTGTTTTCAGTTTTCTATTAGCTTTCTAAGACTCAGTTCAAAAGTGTCCTACTTTTTATGAAATCCTCCTCTGACTCCTTCCTTTTTACTCCAAACTGCTTAAGAGTCTCTCCCTCATGCTTCATTCATCTTGCTTTCATCACATTCTATTGAAATTATTTGCTTGCTTGCCATTTCCTTGACGATGGAGAATGTATTATGTTTGAGGTTTTGTCCCTAAGTACCCAGCCACATACCAGATTTCCAATAAATATTTGCAGAACGAGTGAATGAATAAATTTGCCCAGCTGATGGTTTTAACATGGCAGCTAATTCTCCAAATCTTCTCTAGATTGCGCTCAGGTGTGAAGATAAGTTGACATCTTCAAAAATGAGATGCCAGTGTTACCTCCAAAAAACCTGAAATAGCCATGAAAGGACTAAACTTTTTGTGTGCCATGAGTACTGTGGAGAACCACTGACTCGAGAAGGGAGGGTCATCAAAACCTTCTTCTTTTGCAATTGTGGTAAAGAAAACAGAAGACTATCTTTAAGTGGCAAATGAGAAACCACACTGCTCTTATTCAAGGAGTCACTTGTTATTTCATAAGGATAATTAAAATTTCTAAATTACTATCCACCAATGGGAGTCTTTGTTTTCCCTAGGTTGACTTAGTGGCTGACCAACAAGCAGAGTTGATATGATACAAGATCCTGGAACAGAAACATTGTGACCCTAAGTTTTTTTTTCTGTTAGAAAGATGCCCTGTTGTTGTTGGTGGTGGTGGTGGTGTTGTTTCCAGCTAATTTATTCAAGCATCTATGAAATACCCTGAATTGCTCAGCTATATTCTGTCAAATTAAAGCTAAGTATCATGTTTCTATATATGCTAGATATATGTGAAGCTGTATCTGGAGAAGCAGTAGGTTAAATCAGCAGATGAAATGTCTCCAGGAAATTCTCTAACATCCAGAGAATACATCACAGTGACCTAGTATCAAAAAAAAAAAGATGAAATATAGAATACTTTTAGATATCCTTGTATCCATGATTCAATTGAAGATGATTCTTTTCTCAGAAATCAGAAAGTTTGGTTAGCTGTTAATTTGTTTTACACATGACTTAATGTGTATGTGTATGTGTGTGTGTGAAAAGAAGGAAATTTATATCAAACTTAAAAAAAAATAAAGCAAGTCGTTCTGAAACAAGGAGGCTCGAATGCTCTGATTTCATTCCCTTTAGGAAAACTGTTAATCCCCAATTTACTATGAAATATTTCTTCTAGCAAGTTTATTTCTAATTGGGCTCCTTTGTGTGTTCAGTTCCTGGAAGGTTAGAAGAATTGTCTGATCTCCTCACTGACTACTTTTTACTTCATCTCCAGTTTCCCACACCAATCCTCCTTCTTTCGTGTTGTAATACTTCTTCATTAGTTCCACATTCTCAGCCTCATTATAAATTCTTCTGGTATTTCTGTATATAGTGCCAATCAAATTTGACACATTCTGTCTTAGTTTTCTCCTTCCATTTATTACACTCTAGGGAAAAAAAGTAAAAATTTCTACATCTTAATGTCCCGTAAGTAATCAGTTATTTTGCTATTTTCTTTTCCTTCCTTCCTTCCTTCCTTCCTTCCTTCCTTTACTTCCTTCCCTCCTTCCTTTTTCTTCAATATATCAGTAACACAACATTGACACATTTTCCAAAATTAATATTTAATTCCTAAGCCCGCACAACAGATAAAATATGTTTCTGCTCCTTGAGTTCCTTTTTAAGTCACATCCATCCCAAATGTCACCTAAGTCTTTCCCAGTGCTCAGCACTTTGAATTATTATTTCTTCACGTCTGTTAACAAAATATTTCAAAATAAAGTGTCCTGCACTGAGGGTGGGCTTATTCATTAGATGCATGCTCCACTTGTTAATGAGATGAGTATTACATACATGTTTTTAATATAATTTATTGTCAAATTGGTTTCCATACACTTATAAATTTCATGCATGTGGTACAAAGGACTGTTTGGTTCGAACTTAACAAAATCAAATAATATTATTAACATGATAATAGAAACTTCAACAAAATTAGAATATATATAAAACATTTTTATATCTATAAAAGTTGCCTGTCTATGGTCCACCAGCTTATTTTTCTCATACATCTCACACAGTAGCTCTTACTATAATGAAACTCTCTGCAATGATTTTATTTATAAAACAATAGCCTCAGAGATACATGAAATTTCGTGGTTCAGTGATTGTCATCTAACCAAGTCATATAAGATTGAATCATCCAGGGTTAAATAAAACACCTGCCTTCAAATATATATTACCTGAGGTTTCTCTGATTTCAATCACACAATCAGCAAGCTGACCTCAGAGACGGAAGAATAGATGAAGAATAAGAAGGATTTGAGACACTGGCTCAGTAACTACTTAACTGTGTCAGCAAAACATTACATATACTTTTACAGCTTAGAATGGATCTTCCCAAACTAATAATGTCTAAAATCACCAATTCAATATCTCTCAGCACCTTGTAAAAAGTGACATTCATATATGTTTTAGGATTAAAAACTAAAACTAAAAACCAAAGCAAAAAAATTCTGTATGTTCATCCAAAAAGATGGTACTTGTCAATAAAGATTTTTTTAAAGGTGCTTTAAATGCAATTCTCCAGAGATGCACATGTCTTGCTGTTACATTTAGACTCTGTAAATTTTTGTTGAATGAATGTTATCAATGACAAGTATCTGCTCTTTAGTTGTATTCAGGGGCAAAACAAAGAGATGGCATTTCTTTTCAAAAAAAAATTGTAAAGTTTATTTTTGAGAGAGAGACAGAGACAGAGCATGAGTGGGCGAGGGGCAAAGAGAAATGGAGACACAGAATCTGAAGCAGGTTCCAGGCTCTGAGCTGTCAGCATAGCGCCTGATTCAAGACTCCAACTCACAAACCGTGAGATCATGACCTGAACCAAAGTCGGACACCCAACTGACTGAGCCACCCCGGTACCCTAAAGCGATGGCATTTCTACCGGCAACAAATGTGTCCTATTTTAGTTTCAGCCTTTGGCCTTTTTCTGGAATATCTCCACTGTGTCTCCATCCCTGCCCCCAGCCCACTGACCTATGTTCTAGTTACATCAGAATTTGTTTTCTAATCTCTGTGTAGAGTCTCCTGCCATAAGCCTATGCTTATTATTTAAATTCATAAATATTTTAAGAAGGGACCTATTTTCTCCTTCATTTTGCCATCCTTAAATTGGAATTAGTCGATCCTATCTTTCTGGCTCATTCATCTTGGTTTCTAAATTGCACTTAATCACAGTATATAGTATATCATAGATAATTATTAAATATTTTTAACTCAGTAGACAAAATTCAGTTAAAGTTAAGGAGTAAATTTGTGGGCAAATATCATTAATGTATTCTTGTGACTAAATGAAATTCATTATGGAGAGAAAGCTATCCAAACTTGAAAAAAATGTTCAGATATTATCACATAGGATATTATTTATAAAATAAAATTGGTAATGTTTTAGTATTTACTTCTATTCTTATATAAACATTATAGATATTACTATGTGATCCCCAGGACATTAAATATTCACTAAGCCAACTTAAGTAGTACATATTTTCCCTTCCAAAAAGTAAAAGATAAAATAAAAGAACAAAAAAAAAAAAAAAGAAAAGAAAAGAAAAGAAAAGAAAAGTCCGGAACAACATAACTAGGAGTTAGTCCAGGTGGGGACTGACTGACTGAGACTGACATCAAGGAAATCGAATTCTGTAACCTCGTGACCTCCACAAACACAATGGAAAACCACAACCTGTGATCCTGTTAGTGAGTCTACTCACCTGTCTTTAAATGTCAAAGGAGAAGCAAAGGGGAAGTCTCCACACAGTAAAAGACCTCAGGACACCAGAAATCCCTAAAACTTTTAAGGAGTTTACACCTACATACTAATTTAATTTGTATTCAAAACAATCACTTTAAATAACAAAAACATTATTTCAAATGTAAAAATAAAATAAGACAGAATTAAACATATTACATAATAAAATTGAGATTCTCTTTGGTCATATATTTAATTTTATATTTATTTATAGTTATCTTCCTTATTGATTACTCAAGTAGCTACTAAAACACCATGTCTTTACCATAATTAAATCTAAGTTTGGAATTTCCACTTATCCTAAAGGCTGCTGTTAAAAAAAAAAAGAAAAAAATGTAATTCATTGGCCTCAAAATATTACCACTTAACATATGCAGCTTAGAAGAAAGAAAGAAATCTTATACATTTTTTTCCATAAATATGAGGGTTAATTCTTGCCCCATAATGAGATAATATTCTCAAAGTATATATGACCTTTAAAAACTTCCACAGTAGCAGCTGAAAATACAGTCCCACTGCTTGTGATAACTTCTGTCATTCAGACACCAATTCTGAAAATGGTATTACCAATTTGGCATTGGCAACTTTTTTGTTGATAATAATCCTAAATCTTCTCGGTTCAGCAGCTATTTACATATAATATCTAGAGAGATTATGCTGACCAGAAAATCCATCTTTGTAGCTAGAGTGACTCTCTTTCTCACTCTCTCAACATGTAAATGTCTACATGGAAACATACAAATATATTCATAATCATAAAGATTAATCTCCAGACAGTGTGCCCTTCATTTCAAAGTCTTGGGGGTGAAAACTCACTATAATTCCAATGTCCTGACAACCAATGTAGGGTCTACTGGATTTGAATCCCAGCTACACACATCCCAGCTACACACATATATAACCTTGAACAAATTACATAATTTCTGAATATTTTCCTTCTCCATTATAATGGCTACTTTGTAGAATTTACATAAGAAATAAAGAAACTATTTTCTTCCCAAAAGTATAGAATAGAGTACATAATAGAGTCCAAAACATCATACATAGTTTCACCTCACTAACTAAATAATATCTTTTCTTTCGTAGTTTTTATTTACCTCCATTATTAGCCTTTTGACTATCCTCCATCTTTTCTTAATCCAAGACCTGTCCTAACATGCCAGATAAGGTGACTAAAAACACTTATTCTCACTTGTTTTACTTATGATAGCTTGTCTTACATACATAATTTTGAGTGTTAAA
The DNA here is from genome assembly GCF_023721935.1 of Panthera uncia. Lineage (NCBI taxonomy): Eukaryota > Metazoa > Chordata > Mammalia > Carnivora > Felidae > Panthera > Panthera uncia. Next base: position 97,805,334 of record NW_026057577.1, read on the forward strand.
AGTTGATTAGTGGGGTGCCTGGGTGGCTCAGCCACTCAATTGTCCTAGTCTTGATTTTGGCTCAGGTCATGCATGATCTCACAATGCAAGGGTTTGTATCCCACATCAGTCAGCACAGAGCCTGCTTGGGATTCTCTCTCTCCCCTTCTCTCTCTCTTCCCCTCCCTCCTCAAAAATAAATAAATATTTAAAAAATGAAGATGTCAAGATTTTTTTTTAAGTTTATTTAGTTACATTCTATTTCCGGAAAAAATACGTAATCTGGAATTTTCAAGTGATATCATTTTTTTTTTTTTTTTTGTAGACTTGAAGTTGTACTAATTTTTTTATGCACAGGAATAATTTGACTTCACAATTCTAGGCAAGAGTATTTCCAGAGTACCAGTAACTCTGGTGCTGTTTGACTTTTTACTAGGGAACAGAAACTGTCGTTTTCTTTCCTCGGGATTCCTGTAGCCTTGGGTAAACCCCACTGTTTTCTTGAAATCTCATTACTTCTCCTGTTTATCTTTTCATTTATTCATTCTATCAACAAAAATTTTTGAAGAACCTTTTATGTGGTAATTGCAGTGCTAAACAGATAGGAAATAATCAGCATAATCTTAAAATCAGCTGATGGAGCTAGTGGCCTCATAAACAGAAAACCAACTGTTCAATTTTATTGCAGAGTTGTAAATGATATAATTTGGTATAACCAAATTATGCTATAGGGACTTTTAGGGGACACCTAACTTAAGTTTGTGAGGATTAGGCAAGACTTCTCTAAAGAAGTAATGCTTACGTTGAGAGCTAATACAGAAATGAGAAGAAGCCAGGAAACCAGTAAAAAGTTTTCATCTACCTTCTGCTATCTCCCTGATATACTAAATATTTTGGTCTTGTCTGAGAGACTTCTCTACCTGATGTTATACCACATCTTTGATGACTTCAATGTCCATGCAGAAGGCCCAAGCCATATCCAAACTTTTATTTCACTGCTCCCTCAACACCAGTGACTTTTGCCTATATCCTCTTTCAAAAACACATGGACATACCAATGACAAGCCAATATCTCTCAGTGTTTATCTTACTGAATTCTCTGAACATTTAACTATGCTGTTTTTCTAAACTTCGTTTTCAATCTCTGCCAAAACAAAACAAGCAAAAAAAAAATTCGATAACTCCTGATTTTTCTTTTCTTACACCATTCTGATTTCTTTATCTTAGAAACCTTTTTTTAATTTTTTTTTTAATTTTTTATTTCTTATTTCTTAGCCTAGCCCTTGTATGTTGCTAATCCTCGGAAATCTTCTCTTTCTTTCTCACCCTACATACTCTTCAGAGAATGGCTTCACTAATGATCTAAATTCCAGTGACTCAAATATCTATTTCTAGCTTAGATTTCTCCCTTGAATTCTAGACCTATGTTTATTTAAGTTACGAAGATATTTCCCTTGACAATACCACTCGTCCCCTCAAAGTGAAATTTGTCCAAGCTTGTAATCTTCCTCCTTATTCAAAGTTCATCACATCTTGTTTTACATATTCAATTGTTTCCTATCTTTGAGTAGTATCGCTATCGACCTTGTATTTCAATTCAGAATGCTAGATAATGATCCTCACTTTTCCTTTCACTCTACCACTCACACAGAATTAATCACCGCACTGCCCTAGATCTCACTTATTCAGTATATTTTGAAGACAGCTACTTCTCACCAATCCTGTTACAACCCTCACAGTTTGGGTGATGCCACTTCTTGTCAGTATTACATTATTCTATTTGCGATAAGTTGATTTTTATTCCCACTTAATGTTTTGCCTTTCTTGTTATATAATTGTAGTTCCCACAACATTAACCTCAGCTTGTCCATTTGACCAGCTTTGGTTAATAAAATAAGAACTAATACACATGGCTTCAGATAAGAAACCAACCATCATGGGATTCAGCCATCATTTTACCATTTTGTTATTAAGGTAAACACAGATACAAAAAACATACAAAGCAAAAGTATGTGAATCAGACATACTCTCTAGTTGGGTGGGGCTGTAGATTATGTTCTGAGATTGGGCAGGTTCACTGGCTGAGGTCATTGCTTGGGTGAGGCCACAGGTTCAGCAGTTGGGCAATGCTGTAGGCTGAGCTCTGCTGTGGGGGCAGGGCCAGGTGGTATTGTGGTCTGAGTTCCAGGGCTGTCCAGGGTCACTGTTCAGGCTCCCTGGTTATGAAATGCCAGAGGCTATGCTCAACAGTTGTGGAGCACTGCTGGCTTGGCTTCTTGCCCAAGATCAGCTGTCAGATGGGATTTGTAGCTACCTAATTTCTCTGGTCAGTTGGGACAGGAGGCTCTACACTTACATGATATTTGAATTTACTGAAATAAGTTCAAGTATTGGTGATGGAATAAAGGAAAAGAAGAATTCTACTAGAATAAGACTTTGTATCTAAAAGAGTACATTTATGGTAGTTCTCCAAATCTGGAAAACACACATCAAGATTATTTAAATTTTAAACACATTTCTTTGGGCACTCTTATCATAAAAGGGAGAAAGCTCCTTTGTCAGCATTTTTTATACAATTAATAACTCTCTATACCATTATCCTCACGCTTCATTAAGGCTACTAAATAATTGCTTCATTTGCGTATCTATACAATGTCCACCTCATTACAGATATTCAATGGATATTGAATGCGTCCATATTAATGTATTCAGTATCAAAAAAGAGGGAAAATAATAATTTACAAATGGTAAAACAAATTTACAAAGACCTGAAGCAATTTCCCTTTAATTCCCTAAACCAAACCACAGATTTTGAAACAATCAATATGGTTTTTAAACCTTTACAATAAACAAGCAATCATGAAATTCACAGGCAAATTACCACTACTAATGTTTAATGTGTGCTCACTACTTGCCGCTCATGATTTTAAGGACTTTAAAATACTTGAACTCATTCAATTCTCACAGTACCTTTTATGCAGGTATTATTTCTACAGATGAGGACACTGAGTTCTGGAAAGCCCAAGTTCTTGCAAAATCACACATAACTAGGCCTTGATTCTCAGCAGCCTAAAAGTAAATTATTTTACCCTTTATACAATGAGGCCTCTGAAAGATACTCTAGTGCATTGCTTTTATATTATAGCTGAAGAAAGAAAGGCCAGGAGAGAATAAATAACTCACAGGTCCAGGTAATGATGAAACTATGACAGAAACTCCCAATCTCCAGATTCCCAATTCTGAGCTCTCTCTACTATGTCTATTTATAGACAAAATTCTCCAAACTAAAATACATGGTGATTTCAATCATGTAGTGGTCTAAAATTTATTACAATTTAAAGACGGCCAGCCATGTTCAATTTGGCTAAACTAAACTACATTCTCCAAAATCCCTTTCTTAAATGTTTCTGGTTAGTCTGGGCAACAAGGAGATTCTTTCTATGAGATTTTGAGAAAAGGAAGTGATACAGAAATCATTTTATAGCTCACACACAGTGTCACAAATCTGTCTACTGATCTCATTGGTGTGAATCTATATTTGAGTCTGCAACTGTTTTACATTTCCTTGGATCTTCCTTCAGTTTCTCTGACTTCTGGGCCAGGTGTGTGCATTTAACTACATCATAAGAATCTGGCTTCTGTACAGCACCCATAGCAAAAGTTTCAGAGACAATGTTAACTGTAACAAGAGTCTACCAGTTTTCATGCGACTCCAGCTTGTTCTTAATCTCCCTGACTATATATGTATTTTCCATTCCTAACTGCCTTTCAGACATTCCTGTCATCATGCAATGGGTTCATGAACAAAGTAGCCATTATGATAGGGATAGAAGTTAGTTATAGGGTCTGCTACATGGACATCCACTTACCCAAGTCAATCTTACTACAGCTAGTCCTGAATGCCACTTTTGCCAGCAGCAGAAACCAATACTGTACCCCTATTATGGCACCATTTCCTGAAAGGATCAGTCATCTACCTGCTGCCAGCTTGATTATATTGTACCTCTTCCAACACGGTCATTGCAGCAGTTTGTTCTTACTGGAATAGGCATTACTATGGAAATATATTAAGTCTCTCTGCCTGGAGTGCACCTATGAAACTACCACATATTTATTGGACATCTTATTATCCATAGTATTCCACATAACGTCACTTCTGATCAAGCAACTCATTTCACAGCAAATAAAATACAGCAATATACTCATGGTCATAAGCTTTACAAGTTTATTATGTTCTCCATCATGCTGAAGCAGTTAGCATGATGGAATGATGGAATGGCCCTTTGGGGTCTTAGTTACAGCACCACGTAGGTGGAAACATCTTGCAGGGCTGGAGCAATGTCCTCCAGGATAAAGTAAATGCATGCAATCAGCATTCAATATACAGAGTTGTTTGATAACCAAGAATCAAGGGATAGAAAGAAGAGTTTCTTCTTCTCAATATTATGCCTAGTATTCCACTGCCAAAATTTTATGTTCTGCTGATCTAGAGGTACTTGTTCCAAAGAAAGAATGCTTCTACATAAACAAAGTTCCCTAAACCAAAAATCTATGGCAATTTAAATCTTGAGGGACTTAAAAATTATTACAATTTTAAAGTAGCTTGGCTACTTATTGTTCAACTTAGCTAGTCTGAACTACATTTTCCAGAATTCCCTTTCTTGTATGTTTCTGGTTAGTGTGTACCACAAGGAGATTGATCTAGAAAATTTAAAGAAAGGGAGTAAAACAACTTTTTAGCTAACACTTGTTGCTGATCTGCAGAATGACTTCAGGAGACACAAAATGATTCCATTGAATTACAAGTTGAATCTGCCACCTGTCCACTTTGGGATCGCCATGCCTCCAAATCAACAGGCAAATGAAACAGTTATCACACTGGCTGGGATTATAATTCTGACCTTCAAGGAGAAACTGTGTTGCCACTACACAAAAAGGATATGAGGAACATGCCTGTAATGCAGAAGATCTTGTAGGTCATCCTTAGTACTCACATGTTCTGTGACTAAAGTCAATGGAAAACTAAAATAATCCAAGCAGGCCTGCTAAGGATCCAGAACCTTGAAGAAGAAAGATTTGTCACAATTTTAGCTAAGAAACCATGACAGGCTAAGATGCTAGCTGAAGAAAAGGGAGTATAGAATGAACAGGGAAAGAAAGCAGCTATAAATACCAGCTATGACCATGACCAGTTGTAGAAAAGACTATAATCATTAGAGGTATTTATTCCTTATTTTGATATGAATATGTTTCCATATGTATTAACCAACTTAAAAAAATCTTCCTCTTTCTAATTTCCTAATCAAATATAAGATTCATTAATAGTAGTTAATTTTATATCTCAGTTTTTAAATTACAAGATATTCAATTTGAGGAATGAATTAGGAGAAGAATGAATATCATCCAAAAACAAAAGGACTTTATCCTCTTAGGAGAAAAAAATATGCTTATTTTCAGGTATACTAGGGATAGTTATATCATGTTAGGTGAAAGCTTGACTTTGTTATTATCTTTATTTGAAAGCTAAGTATAATTTAAGGAGACGTTTATGGGTGCCAACTGGATAAGGAGTGGGTTATGTTGGCTCTGCAATGTATGAACTTGGGTATGCTGAACTACATTTCCCAGAATCCCTTTCCATGTATATCTCCACTTAAACTGGGAAAATAAAGTTCTTAAAAGTGACTTGGAGGGTGGAAGTAAAGCGACAACTATTTTGTATCTTGCACATATCGTTGTTGCTCTGGTTCCTTAGCTTATTGACATGGGGCAGCAGGTGGGCCTAGAACTGCTACATCTTTCCTGGTACCTCCCTTTATCTTTTCTAACTCTTATGTCAGGTGCTTGTGCTTAGCTCTGTGGTGAAGGACCCCACCTTCTGCAGGGCTCTTTTACCACCAAGGTCAGAGGTAACAAGAAATGGCATGTATTTCAGTCCATTCTCCTGGGGCTCTAGCTTGTACTTGTGGGTTCCAGATTGGTTTTGGTCTCCCCCATTCTACATCCATTCTACATCCATCTTCCATTCCCACCTGTCTTCCCTAAGGACTTTAGGCTTCAGCATTAGAAACAAGGACCAGAGGCTTAAAGAGACTGCTTTACCAACACCCACAATTGCATATGGTCATATCTTTGTAACACATTTATTCATATATTATATCTATCTATCTATCTATCTATCTGCCTATATATGAATGTGTGCATCTATCTACCTGTCTCTCTGTATCCATCCAGTAGTTGTGTTTCTCTGACCGAACTCTGACTGATACAGATCATAAATAAATTCCATTCAACCAACCTGACTTCATAAAATATTTCTATAAAACAGGTATTATTAAAAAAGCAAAACTATGTGTTATTTGGCCAATATGATCACATTCTACGTCCACAATGTCTCATTTTGTCAACAGAGATCTATTGATTTGAAAGCATAATTAAAATATCAACGACTCAAACTAATGTAAGCCAGTTTAGTTAAAATACTTAAATATATAATCAAATGTAAACATATCTCTAATTATACTGTCACCATTTTAGTAGCATACATTTAATAGTAATATCTCATTTTCTGTGCTTAATGAAATTATATGAGAAAAATATTATTACGCCTGTTTTATAGAGTGAGGAATCTGATGCTTCAAACTTCACTTTCCTCCAAATCACACAGCAAGTAAATGACAGGATATTTTGAATATAGAATATTTAATTCCATATCCTGTTTACTTATGTTCAAAATGCTAAATTTCTATTCAGAATAAATGGATTGAATTTATACAATTATGAATTTATAAATTAATGAGTTTCATAGTGAGAATTAGATATAATATTGTTCAAGGCCTCAAGGTTATAAGTCTTCAATACATGTGTTTGGCGAATCTTAGTTGTTGATGTGATTATTATTATTAATATTTTAATGTGATTGTCTTTGTGCATCATGATATGATATGCATCATGTCATATTTATTCAGTAATACTGTAAACCCAGCACATCAGAGGGCAACAAATTTGCAGCAGATTTGTTCTTTAAACTTAGAATGGCTAGGTTGAGCCACATAATTATGCGTTCTTGATAAGATTAAGTTTTAAAAGCTCTGATTCCCTCATCTGTAATATATACATAATGGTTACCTTAGAGTGTCATTGCTTGAGTTTCACTCATAGAACGGTGGCAAGCCATTGAAGTGTATTAAGAACGAGAATTTCTATTTGCCCGTATAAAAGAATACTCTGTCTTCTGTGTAAAGAATGGATGGTTGAGGCAAAAGTAGAGATAAGAAAAGTAATTAGCAAGTTATAGCATGTTCAAGGGAGAAGTGGCACTATCTTTGATGAGGATGGTGTGTCAGCTGAGTTATGGTTTAATGGTATAATTTGCAGAACCTGGTGGTAAGTGGAAAATAAGAAAAGGAAGTTAAAAAAGATTTCCAGGTTTCTAGATTAAGCAACAGGGTAGGTAAAGCAGCTGCAAACTGAGAAAGTAGACTAGAAAACAAGCATAGTTTGGTAGTGGTGATGGTGAGAGGTACATAAAAACAAACTTTCTCACTTCTCTTCTAAGTTCATGGTGTGTGAACTTCATTTCTCTGCCTTTGTTGATTGATTGGTTGATTGATTGATTGATTTTTTAACATAGGCTTCACACCCATAGTAGAGCCCAATGCAGGGCTTGAACTCATGACCCTTTACTGAGCTAAGATCAAGAGTTGGATGCTTAACAGACTGAGCCACCCAGGCACTCCTCTCTACTTTATTTTTATGAATATCCATATTATGCAAGCCTGAGAGTTTAGCAGAATAGTCTGGTGAATAGAATGTTATGAGAGGGTCATTTTAACAAATGTTCAAATCTAAAAAAAAAAAAAAAAAAAGCTCCTTTTTTTTTATATCTATCTTCAAACAATGTTATAGACCTTGCTCTTAATTCATTAAATGCTTTAAGATGTAAGTACAAATATTTCTACAACAACCCAGTTCTATTGTCTTAATATCACCTTTATTGTAGATAGTGGTGACACTTTTCTATATGAAGGAATCACTTATGATCTGTGTTTTAAACTTCACTTTTCTGCAGCCTCCAGTCAGATTGTTGCCCAAATACTATTTTGGGCAGCTTTTTCCTCTCTCAAGTAGTTTTCTCATGACTCCAACCACTCCTGCAAAATTTGAAAGATGTCCTAAACCATGAAAGTGCTTGGATTGCCCCTATGCTTGTAAATCAAATGACTCTTTGACTACAAAAAAATCTTTAAACAATCCTATAGGCATGTATTTCAGAAGTTCATATATTTCAGAAGTGGCAGGTGGCATGGTATGCAAAGTATATATAGGAATCAGTAGACATTAGACTTAAAATTAACTCCATAGAGATTTTTTTGCATATCCTCTTAGCCAAAAATTAGAAAATACACATGATTTGAGAAAAACCCTATCAAGCAGGAGGTTATGAGGGTAAAACATTAAATAACATACTGTCTTTAAAAATCCAGATATAGGGGCACCTGGGTGGCTCAGTCGGTTAAACATCCAACTTCGTCTCAGGTCATGATCTCATAGTTTGTGAGTTCAAGCCCAAGTCGGGCTCTGTGCTGTCGGTTCAGACCCTGGAACCTGCTTCGGATTCTGTCTCCTTCTCTCTCCACCCCTCCCCCGCTCATGCTCTGTCCCTGTCTCTCAAAAAATGAATAAACATTAAATTTTTTTTTAAATCCAGATATAATTTTTTCTACACATACTTGATCATAGCATTTAGCCCTTTAATAACTATAACTTTGAAAATTTTCTTGATGAAACTATGATCATCTTGATGCCAAGGACTATGACATTTAATTATATATAAGCTTTTTGGACAAAACAGATGTTTAAGAAACACTTGTTGACAGGATGAAGTGTATATTGAGATCTGATAGTATTAGAAGTTTTATATATTCAGTTACTGCTGTTGACACATCAGTAGCATGAAATATCTTGCAATTCTCAGAGTGGTATTATTTGCTGTTTGCTAAATGGAACATCAGCTTGACTTAGAATTTCTTGCACTGTTTTCTGTAGGATGATGGAACACTTGGAGTTTGTCAGCCAGTATGGATAAATTTCTCATTGGGTATAACCCTTTCTGGGTCATTCAGGTGTAGGTTAAAAAGAAAAATGACTGTAATGCTGGTGAGAGGTATATTCGTTTGGCAGCCCTCATGCTGAATTCGATGTACTGAAGGCGAAGGCTGCAGGCAATAGCCTTGAGTCCAAGCTTCCAGGGAACCCTTTACCCCAATGGTCCTTGCTCCTGACCTCCCATCCGTCTTAAGAGGTGAAGCAAGAGTTCGTGTCCCTGGCCCCTTCAAACTTGGAATTATAGCCTAACTCCCAGTCAGGCTGTCAATTACTGCCAATTTACAGGGCTAAGGGAAAACGCTTTATGGCCTCTTGCAAGCAGAGAAAGGAAAGAAAGAAAGAAAAATGTGGGGTGCATATAAGCTTGGGAGATGTTATCAATATGCGTATTTTGCTTTGCCATTAGTTAGTTTCCTAAAGCTTACAAAAGTTAGCTAGCATACTGACAGCTAAAGGAAAAATAGTACAGAGCATTTGGTGTTTACATATCAATTGGATAAAAATGTAATATTCCCCAAAATGAAACATATAAACCTGTGGATCTCAAACTCGAATGTATATTAAAATCATCTGGAAGGCTTGTTAAAGCACCCCCAGAGTTGCTGACTCACGAGGTCTAATATGGTATCAGACAATATGCATTTCAAACAAGTTCCCAAATGAGGACGATACTAACTGATCAAGGCATCACAATTTAGGGACCACTGCTTCAACCATTATCGTAAAATTTAGTTTTAAGATCATTTTGTTCATCAGTTAACAGAAACACTGCACATGTACTTTAACCTTAAAAAGAAAACAAAAAACAAACAAACAACAACAACAACAAAAAAAAACATGTGCAAGAGGTATTCAATCCAGTGTAAGAAAAGTACATTACCGGAACTGAATCCACAGGGCAGAATTGCCTTTTCATTGCCCACACATATTTTAGAAGAAAATGAGGATGAAAAAGATGATAGGCATGCCTGACATTAAAGAAAAGCTTATCCGTGCCTAATGCAATAGAAAATGTGTTTAAGAACAATTCACAGGCATGAGAGTCTGACCCTTCAGTGAGTCAAGTTCATGAAGTCCTTAGCTGTTGGCTGAATACGTGCAAATAAAGTACAATAGGTGATGATACAGGCAGATGTCATGCAAAATGTGATATACCTTCTACTATCCTCAGAGTTAAAAAACTGAGTGTTTGACCTAGACTTTCTTTAAGTTTCTCTTTTATTCTTTTCTAAAGTTCTATCTTCCCACTTGGAGAAGTTAACCCAGTTCTATAGATACAGGCTATTTGGATAGGTAACCTGATTTTCAAAAATGATATACTTAAATATTGGAACAGGATAGTATAGTTGATGTCAGTAGTTCTCAATTGGAGAAATTTTGAACCCCAAAAGATATTTGGCAATGTCTGGAAATATTTCTGATTGTCACAATTGGGGAGGCACTACTGACATCTAGTGGGTAGAGGCCAGAGATTCTGCTAAAATATTTTACATTGCCTATGGACCCTCCCACCCCTACCCCACACCTGCAAAGGATCATCCAGTCTAACTTGTCAGTTGTGCTAAAGTTGAGAAACCCCAATTTACACCCAGGAAATAAATGGACTGAAGAAAATCCATCTGTTCACATGCATTGCCTCAGATGTGAAAGAAATATGATTAGCCTTATGGTATAGGATTTAGAGAATCTCTAGATACTTGGTCACACTCTCCTTCACCCTCATGGTTATTAGGCCTGGCATCTTGCAACCTTAGGCACGAAATTAATATATTAGAATATTAAATTAAATTATCATATTAACATAAAGTATAATTTAACTATTTCTTTATTTTTCTTCATTTTAATAGGTATTCACTGTTATCAGACATAAAAGATTCTAATTGGCTCTTATATTCCATTGGTGGTGATACTAATGGCCACCCTCCCAATAGTGCTTCTATGACTGACAGCCAAAAAGTCACAGATACAGTATTTTCAAATTTTACTCAAGCAATTCAAATGTCTTCTGCAATAAAGCTGGAATAGTTAAGTATGTATGTGTATATATAGATATATATATCTATATCTATATATACATATATGTATATATAAATTTGTCAAATGAAAGTAGTTGAATACACTTTTCAACAGAAGGTTTTTTTTCATGCTTCAGTGATAGCGATTCTTTTTATCAGTCACAGTAAAAGTAAATCAATATTTATGTAATCCAAGAAATCTGACTAATGCTAGGAATTACTGAATAGGCAATTACATTTCAAATGCAAAATTTAACAAAATAGTGGTATAATACAGGAACCAAATGAAGTAGCAATACAGTAAAACCAAGTGCATTTCAAAGAGCCCACTGATTTGAAGCTTTTCCATAATCTGTTTTCAAACCTTCTTTTGATATTCATAAATTCAAATTAGATAATAGAATTGATGAAAGAAATAAAAGATGTCTTAAAGGTATCATCTTTCAACATAATATTCTTGGGTAGTTTATGACTACAATCAGAGTGGCAGCTTTATCTACTTTAACAGTGAGCTTCAGGGAACGAGGTTGAAAAGTATGTTCATGAGGAAATATGTCAAGTTCATTAAATGCTTAACATATCATAGGTAGAGTAATTTTTTTATAAAGGCAAGCATATTTCGCCCCTAATCCAAATTCTAACAAATATTTATTAATCTAAAATATTTCCTTTCCTATTGTGGAATTGGAAAAATAATATGATTCAATAAAATCATTCTTTCAATTTACTTCTTTGGTGACTGTAGTTGTCAAATTAATTTGACAAATTATTCCTGTAACATTCAGTACAGGACCTAGAATCCATAAGTAACAGATAAACTCTGCTGAGTCATACTACTATCTACATGATTATACTTATTTATAAATTTGTATATTTCTATATTTGTATGCAGATCAATGTATAGTTCTACACAATGATTTTTCTGAAATCACAAGTCATGTTTTATTACCTAGAAAAAAAGGGCAATAAGCTTTATTTATACAACCATTCCACTGATAATTTTAATCTTTCTTTCTTTCTTTCTTTCTTTCTTTCTTTCTTTCTTTCCTCCTCCCTCTCTCCCTCCCTCCCTTTCTCTTCCCTCCCTCCCTCCCTCCCTCCCATCCTTCCTTCCTTCCTTCCTTCCTTCCTTCCTTCCTTCCTTCCTGGGGGCTCTTCCAGGCACTTAAATAGCCAACTCTATGAATTGCCTGCCACTTTCCTAGTTTTAGCAGTGAAGTTCCATGTATGTTTAAAAGGAGAAATCTATATAGAAAGTTTTATAACCTTTCACTCCATCTAGTCATAATGTCAAGAGTTTTGTAATTCTATGAGTAGAAGAGCAGAGAAAACATTGTATGTACGTAAGTTTACAAAGCAAAAGCAACCCTAAATACATTGATCCAAATAATCCTGAAGCTGAGTTCTATGAAATCTTTGGACACAATTTTTCTTAAACTTTTGTTTCTAAATATCAAGAAAGAGATACAGGAATTACAGTTAACTCAAAGTCATGGATTCTGAGCTTGTGATCTCAGGTTATTTATTCTGTTCAGTATCCCCTGTATTTATTTATGGTTTCTCTGGCCTCTAAACCTGCAATTTTCAGTAAGGAAATTGTCACAACTAGATTTTTGTATTCTACCCAGAGAGACTCCATGTCCTACTGATTCTATGTTTACTCTCTTCCTAAATCTTAACCATTCTCCTATGAATCACAGGAAAATACGAAGGCACAATAAATGGCAGACTTGATGACCGAACAGTTGAACATTCATTACAAAGTCAGATGAGTTCTTTGTCATTTAAGGAGACAGAAGAGACTGACATTAAAATACGGTTCATTAAAAGTGAATTTTAGCCTGGTCATTTACAGTGCCAAAACATCTGGAGACTATTCTAATTTATACTGGAGGGCCTTCAAATATATTTGAACTCTTAACTAAACACAAGGGAATTGATAAGTATAGATCCTCTGGGTTTTGTACTGAAGTGACTTATCTATTTATTTTTTAGAATGCTGCCATAGAAGCACGCTGTGATACAAACTCAGGTATGCTTTTCAAAAGTGTTATTTCCTCCTCATCCTCCAACTTTTACCTTAACATTTTTGCCAGAATATGTGTTGCTAAGCAGTTCGAGAAAATAAGTGGCTAAGAAAGGTAAATTAACCTCCCCCCCCAAAAAAAAAAAAAAACATACACACAAGATTGCTCATCCTTATCGAAGTAAGACAGAGAATCAGAGCTCAGTAAGGGGACATGCTGCAAAGGTGCTAGAAAATCTGATATACCAGATGGCTGCAAACAAACTGTCCCTTTTTATTCCTTGTGAGGCCAATCTATCAAACTACTGCAAACAACATTCATGTTTTCCTCTCCAACATTTGAGATGAGGCTATTTATTTACATGATGCTTTATAACACCTTTAGCCTTCACATTTTCTTATCCCTCATAATATCTTTTTTGATAATTAAGTGGCAGCTCTTTAAAAGTGAATAGAATCTTATAGTGAGCTTTGAGGAGTGTGTGAATCTCTGTTAGATAAATGCCAATTCATAAGAAAAAAAAATCACTTAGGCAAGGACCAAAGGGTCTTTTATTTCCAGTTCCTTCTGGCTGGCAATATAACCTTTTTATTCTCCTAATATCTCTTCCTGTCTCTGTCTGTGTCTCTGTCTCTGTTTCTCTCTCTTCTCTCTCTCTCTCTCTCTTTAACCAGGAAAGCAAGCAAATAAACAAACAAAGAAACAAATAAAAAAACATCACAACTAGCTGTAACAGTTTTAGTACCCAATTTCAAATATTATCTTCATGACCTGCTCTTACCAGTCAAAATAAATCAATCCTTTGTTTTCTCTCATTGGGCTACTCAAACCTCTAATGACTAATTTCTCTCTGCCTTGGAAAAAAGCATATGCCATCTTTCCTAATTCCAAACAGTTTACATATATTTCGAAGGTAGGGACTGTGTGACTTCCATGTATTTTCCAAATACTACATGTGGTGTCTTACCTAGGACAAGGTGGTCAATGAATGCATGAGATTAGGCATAGTACGTAGATGATCATCAGAGTAGGTGAAGGATCATTCTTGGTTCATATTTTACTTATAGTGTTATTTACATTAGAGTTGAAAAGGAGTTTTAGTGGTGTGTGTGTGTGTTCACCTTCTCAATGTTTCATTTACAAACATATTGGAATTCATCATAAGCTACCTTCCAGTTTATTGACTCATCGTTCATTCATTCATTTAACAAATACCTATTGCTAAGCATGTATTCATACAAGTACTATGTGCCTTACTTGTACTATGTCTCAAAAATATAACAATGAGCAGAATCCTGATTTTAATCCAGATCTCCTTGAAGAGTGATCTCTTTAATCTCTACCAGTTATGGTCTCCCCAAACTTTGGGCTGATCCCATATGTCAAACTATACACTGTATCAAATTAATTTCTTAAAAATTTTGTTAGTGACAACTGAAACTTACATTCAAATTGTTCTTATTTTTATTATCTTTATGCTTTAAATTCTTCCCTCTACAGCTCCTTTCCAATGCTAAGGATGACACAAAATCTGTTTATAAAATATTCAGGGGTGCCTGGGTGGCTTAGTTGGTTAAGTGTCCAACTTCAGTTCAGGTCACAATCTTGCAGTTCATGGGTTCAAGCCTCACATTGGGCTCTGTGCTGACAACTCAGAGCTCAGAGCCTCTCTGGATTGTGTGTGTGTCTTTCTCTGCCTCTTCCTCACTTGTTCTCTGTCTCTCTCTCTCTACCTCTGTCTCTAAAATAAATAAACATTAAAAATTTTAAAATATTCATAAATATGGCAGTCAATATTACATTTATGTGTACCTATATTCAGAACTGATATTCATCTGGTACATGCCAATATGAACAGACAGTTCAATTATATAAGCCTTAAATTCTTAATGTGTAGTACATATGCCATTCCATTTTTCATAGCAGTCTCCCCAGCAATGTCTCATACAGAGCCTCATGACTAGGCTGTCCAAGGGAAACCAAGACTATTCTGATTTCCCACTGCCAGTGTGGCACTCACAGAGCCAGCTATCAACCTGGGGCAGATAAGGAAAGAGTAAGTCACATAGTGCTCATTTTTACCTTTATTTCATACCACTTTTCTTTTCTTCTGGTAAACACACCTAGTTTTCCTGTAGGGAACTACCTCCTTGATATTGAATGAAGGCTTGGAAGGATCTCAAAGTACTCTATTAGTCTCCCCAGTGCCCTGCCAAGGGGTGAGCTTATGTTCAAAGAGAGCCAATCTAACTGTCACTCAAAGAAATCTGAATCTTGAACAAAGAGAGAGAAAACCTAAAAATAATTAAACAATTTGTCTGACAGTCAACACTCTGACAATAGTATGTATTAGTTTCTACCACGTGTGTTCTCAAGTACGGCTCCGTGTTTGTATTTCTTAGGGCTGTTTCCCTTACTTTGCACACCCAAAGCATTTCTTTAACCATGTCAATATTATCAGTTGAATTGTATGGTCTAAAAATACATGTTGAAGTTCTAATCCACAGTACCTAAATGTGAATGTATTTGGAAATAGGGCTTTTCCAGATGTAATCAAGTTAAAAAAGGTCACTGAGATGGTCCCTAATGCAATATGACTGGTGCCCTTATAAGAAGAGAAGAGTCATCTGCGTGGCTCAGTCAGTTAAGTGTCTGACTTCAGCTCAGGTCATGATCTCACTATTCATGAGTTCATGCCCCACAACAGACTCTTGTGCTGACAGCACAAGCTGGGGAGGGGCAGAGAGAGAGGGAGACACAGGATCTGAAGCAGGCATCAGGCTCTGAGCTGTCAGCAGAGTCTGATGCGGGGTTTGAATTCAGGAACCGCAAGATGATAACCTGAGTGAAGGTTGGACACTTAACCGACGGAGTCACCCAGGTACCCCTACATTTCTGCTTTTTTAAGCCACCCAGTTTGTGGCACCTTGTTATGTCAGCGTTGGGAAACTAATTTAGCCAACTATTCCAAATTCTTCAAGAAAAAAAAGGAGCTAAAAAAAAAAAAAACCCTTAGAGAAACTGATAATCAATACAAGCTGAATCTCAATTTTATTCAAGTATCATTTGGATGACTGTATTGACAAGAAGGTTGGGTCTTTCCTCCAGCCCAAACAAAACAATCCCATTCTAGTTTGCCACTCAGTGATTTAAACAAACAAACAACAAAAACAAAAAAAACAACACGTGATCCAGCTCTGCCCAATGATTCACAAGGAGAATCTGCGTAGAGACTTCTGGAAATGGATTTTCCTCATAAGGAAAGAGACTGCCATGTGAAAAGAGATGCATTTTGCCCCAGCTGCCTACATAATTCCTGGTACAGATATTATCCCCTGCGGTATGGCTGATTTGTCATAACAATGTAGTAAGACGTGACCAACACAGTGAGTATTTATCAGAATGGAATGACCATCGGTGCTTGTGTAAGCCACTATACAAACCCTACACTCAGGAAGCTCTAGACTTATTATGTGAGGTTAATAAACCCCATTACATTAACTACTTCCTGTTACGTATTCTGGTATCTCTATTAAAAGCATCTTAACTGTTTAATTTCACGGCCTCGGAATTCTCTGAGTATTTCAAGCCAATAGGTCAGTTGGTCAAAAATGGTGGCATTAGTGATCAGATACTCGAAGGTAATCTCTGATTAGTGTAAGAACTATCTGCATTTGTTGTCTGGTGTTATAATATATGATGTAGATATCTACTTATCACAAACACAAGTAATCAAGAATTTGTATCCCTTGGATCAATCATGCTGGAATCCCTAACATGTCCTAAAAATGTCCCCTTTATTCTTGTTTTTACATTTTTGAGGTCACTGGGTCACAGAGTTTGGGTATTTTTAGCTTCTATTCAGAGGATAATAAGAGAAGAAACTGGGGCAAAGAAATAAAAGGCGAGCAACGAAAGTAAATGAACAGCTCTAACATCATGCAAAATTGAGACAGATTAAAAGTTTTCATTTTTATTCCTTAAATCTGGACTGAATCATGGTAGAGTTGTCCACTAAAAATTTTGTTTTGGTAACATCTCCTGTGCAGATTTAAAATACAGAAATTAGACTGGGAAGAAGAATCAGAAAATGCCCTTGTGAGTCAGAGAGCTTTTATTTTTTCAAGTAAACCAAGCTAAATGTGGGTTAGGAATAAATTTTTCCATCTTTCTGCTCTGCCATAATTAGCACGTTTGCATTTTTTCTTATATTTGTCTCTTCCTGCAAATCCAGATACCATGGTCATGTTCACAGCAGGAAGTGGGCAGGCAGCTACGTCTGTACTGATTTATCAGGAAAGCCATTCTGCTTCTCCTGTAAGACTTTCCCTTTAGGATCATTTCCTTCAACTGGGCCTCAAAACCACCTTTAGTCACAAGGCACGATGTCAAAGCAAGAAAGAAAATTCTTATGGTTGAATAAAATCCATCATTATCTATCATCTACCATAAAACAAAATAGTATTCTAAGCAGGGTAGAAAGAACAAATAGATCCGAGGTGGGCAAATGGTGGTGCCTGCCATACTGACCATGTTAATAAAGGTATCTGGATACTTTCTTATCTGGGCATATTGGATAATATGAACTTCTTTTGCCACAATCTCACATTCACGTTAGTTAACGTTAGTTTCATGGCCTAGGTGAGTTCAGACAGAATAAACAATACTTGATTAATGCGTTTTAAATGCTAGGCTAGTGCTTATTTGAGTGTTGGCATTATAAAATGTAAAGGCTTTTTAATAGAAAGCCTGAGGCATGAAAAGGGGAAAAGACCCTGAACTTATTAAATGTTGAGTTTGGGGGCACCTGGGAAGCTCAGTCAGTTAAGTGTCCGACTTCAGCTCAGGTCATGATCTTGCAGTTCATGAGTTCAAGCCCTGCGTCGGGTTTTGTGCTGACTGCTCAAGAGCCTGGAGCCTGCCTTAAATTCTGTGTCTCCCTCTCTCTCTGCTCCCTCCCCTTGTTAGCACTCTGTCTCTTACTCTCTCAAAAATACATAAAAACATTAAAAAATTAAATGTTGAGTTTAATATTTTAGATATATTTGTTATTATATACCATATTTGGGTATAGATATATAGATAATTTAAATATATTTGTTATTATATACCGTATTTGGGGTTTCATAGGTGCTGAGTTAACTTTCGTGTTCTTACTTTGTCGCAGGTAATTTTTCATATTGGTCTATTATTATAGGAATACTTCCTACAAAGAAAATGTGTTCAAGCCATTATGCTAAATGTATGGTAACTATTATATCTCATGTTATCGTTTGCTTTATGATTTATCTTATCAAGTAGGAGAACAGAGGATGAATTATTTCCTCTTTAAGTAATGTTTACTTTAAATTCTATATAGTACAAAGTATTTACTTTTTTGTACTGTGTTTTGTCCCTCTTACTCTCACACATAGTAAATATTTGCACTTGGGGGTTGCCTGCAGCTTCCATGTGCTAGAGAGTGAATAGATAAAAGGAAGAAATGATACAGGAAGAACAAAATTTACCATCAACCTCCATGCAATTGCAATGCACAGAAGAGATTCTGATTTATATTTCTATTATGTGAAATTAGGATTTCATTTCTGACTTTTCACACTTCCAAAGAAGTCCAATTTACCATGGCAGAGTCATGGGGCTCACCATGCAGCTGTGTGGCTCTGTAACCATCTCAAGTCCAACTGTGTCCGTGGATTGTCAAGTATATCAGGATGAGGGAAAACTTTCTGAAGACTATTTCTAGTATACATGCTTGAATTCAGCCTCTGAAGGTTTTGTGAAAAATTAGAAATGATGAGTCAGCTTGTTGCATCCATGCTTTACAGGCAAAATTGATCTTTTTGAAAAATAACAGAGGTGAAAAATGCCAGCAATAGTTGTCACTTATAAATTAAACAGGAAGTCCTCTCTATTTATGAACATAAAATTAGAAATATTTATATATCATTCACCTTCTTCAAACTATTGACCTGGTGTGAAAAGAAGGTGAATGTGTGAAGTTATTGTTCTAATTCATGTACGTAGTCCTTGTTAGGCTAGACAAAGGAAGGTGGCTTGACCTTGAATAAGCAAGTATTGTTACCCGAGAGTCCCAAGTAAAAGCCATGTTTTCAGCAATGGTTCAGTGAGGGAGGTGGGTAGGGGAATATGCCTGGAGCCAGTTTGTGAAATGACCAATTCTCAGAAAACTATCAGAAAATACGTTAAATCTAGTCCAGGATGATTTGCTGTAGCAGTTTATTGCTAGAGGCATGAGCACGGGCAAAACCAGGTAGGAGGCAGGAGGAGATTTGAGTGAAAATGCGAGGGCAAAGGGATGAGAACAAAGAATCAGGGTCATAGGTGAGGAGGCAGAGTGTAAGACCTCAAAAGTAAAGAGAAAAATCTGTGTTTAGGGGATATCTTGCCCATTCTTATAAAATGTATAAAATGTTCAGAAATGAGAAAATGCTAGGTGTTTAAAATTAGCCACTCCATAAATTCAATATTTGGCAAGTTGATTTTTGCTGAATTGGATCTTAAAGAATTGATGGTGGCTGAATTTGACCGTGTCAAAAACCACCACATACTGTGGATTAAACTCTTTCCGTATGCATGGAAAGTATTCCTCACATTAGTACGAATGACTTTAACCCAATCAGATCAACAGCTGGCTCTGAACTGTATGAGAGGGTAGTAGGTCAAATTGAACTGGGTGAGAAGGAAGGGACATTTGGTCTCAAGGATTCCATAGGTGGAGAATTATTGTGAATAATAGAAAAAGGTAGAGAACAAACCAAATGTCTGGCAATAGGACAAGGTTGAATAATGTATGAAATACAGACTTAGGCATTTATGTGATAATGAATATTTATCAACATGGAAAGATACATTATATCATAGACTGTGAGAGCAAAACTTCATCTGCTATGCTCACTATTAAATCTACCACAGTGCCTGGTATAAAGGAAAAAAGTTCACACTATCAAAGAAAATATAAAATATCACATTTTCTGTAAAAAAAAAAAAACATTGAAAGACAATTTCCAAGGTTTTAACAGTGCTAAGTATTTTCTCCATTAATGATCTATAATTTTACTTTGTATCAATGAACATGTTTTAATTTTAAAAGGAAAAATACAATTAGACTAATGGAATTCCATTGTTCTGAAACTGTTTACAAACTTCTTATTGTAATCTTTGGTATCCTTGAATTCAGATTGCATATGTAACCTTTTTTTATGCTATTTGGCTAGTGCATTCCTTTGGACATAGAGACCTATTGTGATACAGCTCGACCCCAACATACACACACATATACACATGCGCACACACAAAGCAACTCCATGTATTCATCCTGCAACTGATACTTAGGAGGCAATGTTATACAGAGCATTCTGCTTAGGTCTGTTGAAGGCAGAGATGTCAAGATGATCCCAATTACATTTTATTTTTATGCACATATATTGCTATGCAATGGACCTATGAAAAGGGCATAAAGTACTTACTGCACATTAGATAGTGGTAATAACCACAAGTAAAAACAAACAAACAAACAAACAAACAGGCAAACTAACAAACAGAAGCTGTGATCAAAGAATCTTTTTGGAGAGGAAATGAGGATATAACAGTTTAAGCAGTATTGGGAAACATTCCTTATAAAACTAATAGTCACCCAAGAGTCATCATTAGCATGTAGATTTGGGCATAGAGACCCACTAATAGAAGTTCACTAGTAGTTAAAAATGGTTTCTTGTATTCATTCTTTCTACACTCATTCATTACCCAAACTCACATTTATCTTCTTAATATTTCTACAGGTTTTCTTGGTAAAATTTGGTTAGGAAGAAATCTTAATTTGGAATGTTTTCCTTAGTTCCAAGCTTTAAGACATTCCATCAGAACTGATGTCACTGAAATAATAAAATCTTCTTCCTATACCATTATTTCTGCTGCAATCCATTTCTTTCTTCAAGGGAAGGATATTTGTAGATTACTACATTTTTCACACACAGTGATTAGTAAAAGAATTAATTTTACTTAAAAACCAGTTCTATATCAATGTACAGGAATTTTTCCTTTCCCCACAAAGTTCCCATGGATTTTTAGCAGATTATAAATAGAAAAAATAGATTTTTCTATTAGAAAAGGACCTCTGGTCATGGTCTACATGTAAGAGAGTGAGAAAAGGGGAACTGATGGTATTCTATGTAATAATGCAAAGAAATATCTATCGTTAACAGGAAACTGATCTTGAAGTGACAAAGAATACTTTCCATTATTCTCCTAAAACAGTTATTTTATACGAATAGAAATGAAGTATGGGAAATAAGCTGAGAATTTAGTGGCCTCATGAATGCCTCTGTGATTGGGAGAAAAATGAATTCTAGGTCACACCAGACCTTGCAGGAAGGAAGTGAAGATATGAATTCAGAGGGATTAAGTGAAAAAAACAAGTTACTTTCCCCATTATCACTTTATTTTCTCTTAGTGTGTTTTATTTTCTTCACGGTATTCATCACTATAGCAAATAATACTGGTTGCTTGTTTCTTGTCTCTCTGTCCCCTCCCTGTACTAAAATGTGAGCTTCATTAGAACAACAGGTCTGTCTACATTGGTTATGGATATGTCCCCTTCACTCTAAGGGTATCTAGAACAAGGTAGTTGTTCAAAAACATCTATCAGTTGAATGTGTCAGTGAGTAATATTATGAGGAATTAAGAACCAGGGAGGTTAGGAGAAGCTGATATTGGTAACACTGGTCACACCTAAGAAATATTATAACACGGAGAACCAGAGTGTGATAATCAGGGAAAAGTGTAGAGTGTTAAAGTAGGTATGAGAGCAGCTGGGAGGAAAACGAGATACAACAAAGCAACTATTGTTTTGGCGGACTCAGATACAGATGTTGGAAACCTTTCTAGAGGAAGAGGTCCTACAAAGCAGAGGAAATGGATTCTTAATTTACTGTGAGAAGAGGCGAGCTGCTCAACTTACCATAAGTTCTCATAGGACCTAACTTTTAATTTCTGAGTTCTAAAGAAAGGTTATCCAATCCATATTTCCTGAACTGTGTCTAAATTATGTTTTCATTGCATGGCAATTGTAGATTGCAAAGTACATCTGTATAATCCTAAGCATTTCTTGGCTTGCAGTCTGGAAAATGTCAGTAGCTTATATCTCGTGGGAAATGCTGTAAACATTTTAATTAGATATCATTCTGCTCCTGTTTCTTATTTTCTGGAGAAACATGGCTCCTGCTCTATTCTACTTCCTGAGAGATGCAAATAGAATGGAGAAAAATTGGGTCACTCAACACTGCCCACTACTGTGTGCACATGTGTGTACCATGTGTATGCACATGAACTCTGTGTGTGTGTGCGTGTGTGTGTGTGTGTGTGTACATCTTTCTTGATTTAGGATGATAATCCTGATGGGATGAGCTGCTGAAAGACCATAATGATTTTCCAGCAATTACAGAGTAAGTTGTCTTCAAGCTCTAAATTTCAGACAATAAAAAAATTCCAGAAGGCAGTGAACATTTTTCATTGAGTGGGAACTCTGAATAACAGTCACTCATTATAGACTGGAGGACAAAATGAAGGGATGAGGTATCATATATTCACCACACATAGTTAAACAGACATCAAAGTGACTTGGGCTAAGAAAAGACCACCATGGCTGTAAAATAAAAAATCCTGCAAGATGTTATTCTCAGTTGAATGACTCAGACATTGAAAATTGTGATGTATCATATTGTACTCTGATTATAAAAGACACCAAAGAAACAAATACTTGCTTACATTTACAACATCATACAAATATAATTAAATTTAAGCACTTTGGGTTTGTGTGGAATGACCTAAAATCAAGGTATCAAATACATTCCTGAAAAGCTGTAAGAAAAATAAAGGATGATTCTCACATATGGAAATGTGGCATTACTAGGACATAATGAATATTTGTGAAAAATATAATTGTGTTTCATACACACATTTAAAAGAGTTTTTTAGGACTTATATCCAAAACAGTTCACAATCAGTAAGATCTGTGGCAATGGAATAAAGTGCATCCAATTGTGCAACTGACATCTCCACTTGGATGTTTAACAGATATGCCAAATGTGGCATGTCCAAAAGGGGAAGAAAAAAAAGTCCTCATATTTAGCTTCAAGTCTTGTTTTTCCCCAATCTTTTCCATCTTAGTAAATATCATTGTTACCTACCTAATTGTTTAGGTCAAAAATATCAGTGTTACCTTTATCCCTTTGCTGTCCTCTTTCCTTACATTCTATCCAATGGCATATTATTTTACTCATACCTTTAAAATATATTTTTTATGCAAGTGTTACTGATGCTGAAACCATCAACAAACACCCCAGCTTTTCACAGTTAATTTTCTATATACCAAATTGATCTGTGTGAAGTGGTCTGTTTGAAATGTAAATCATATTATATCTATGACAAGATCAAATCCTTCAGAGATTTCTGATTTTTATTAGAATAGAATCTAAGAACTTTACCACTTATAATATTGCCCAATATGTAATTTACAACTGTACCCTCTCCTCTAATTTTATCACTCACTCTTCTCTGCATAACTTTTTTTCTTTTCTGCATAAATTTTAAAATTCTCTCTTTTAAACAGGCCAAGAAAGGGCGATTCCACTTACAGAAACCTCTCTCATGAATGCACCTATAAGTCTTGGAATGAATAGAGATATCTGAGGACTAAAAAATATAAATCATGGGAGGTGGATTGGGAAGTGAGACCTGAATTCAAAGTACCACTAAACTGGTATTGAATTTATGATATTCCCTACTCCTATAAAGCATGGCCTAGACTCAAAGGGAACACAAAATTGCATACTAAAGGCAGAATAAACTCCAAGAGTACCCTAAGGAATCTATGAAAGAAGAAAGCATGGATCATATGAATTAATGACCAAGTAATATTAAAACAAATAAAAATAAAAATGGATAAAAATCAATATATGAAATTTTTAAGTAGAAATGAATCCATTGTGAAAGGTAACGTGTGTGTTTTGGGGGGGGAGAATGAGGAAGCTAGGAGCGCGGGATAAAGAATATATTTAAGACTGTGATTCTCAAAGTGATTTTATTTTATTTTATTTTTTTTCAATATATGAAGTTTATTGTCAAATTGGTTTCCATACAACACCCAGTGCTCATCCCAAAAGGTGTCCTCCTCAATACCCATCACCCACCCTCCCCTCCCTCCCAACCCCCATCAACCCTCAGTTTCTTCTCAGCTTTTAAGAGTCTCTTATGCTTTGGCTCTCTCCCACTCTAACCTCCTTTTTTTTTTCCCCTTCCCTCCCCATGGGTTTCTGTTAAGTTTCTCAGGATCCACATAAGAGTGAAAACATATGGTATCTGTCTTTCTCTGTCAAAGTGATTTTAAAGATCTCTAGACTCATGGTATCAAATCACCCACTGAGGAAAACCACGTGAGGACATGGCAAGAAGCAACTACTACAGGCCTGGAAGAGAGCCTCCACTGGAAACTGAATCAGCCAGACATTTATCTTGGACTTCTAACCTCCAGAGCTGTGAAAAAATAAATTTCTTTTCTTTAAGTCATCCAGTCTGTGGTATTTTGTTACAGTAGCTCAAGCTAACTAATACACTAGTATAATGGAAAAAGTACAGACCACTGATAGAGTATTAATTAGGAGGGAGAATACAAAACCCATATGTAGATATACTTCGGTGACATGTAAGAATATCAAAGACAAAATAATAATTCTAAAACCTCTTGCAAAGAAAGATAAGACCTCCTGATTAACATCAGAATTTTCATTATTAGCACTGGATACAGGAAAAGGATAAGGAATAAATGTTTTTTGAGTATTGAAGAAAAATACTTTATAGATTTTATACATAACAAAACAAGAGAAGAAAACATAAATGGAAACTGATGTAAAGGACAACCATCAAAATAGACAGTGTTTATAACTATTAAATCAACAGATGACAAATCCGGATAATAAAGAGCAGAAAGGAAAAAAAAAAATCAGAAAGTATAATAAATTGAAATATGAAACAAAATAAAAAAAAATACTATAATTACAAATAGTAATAATAATCACTATTATAATTTATCTTGGAGAAGAGGCAATACATTTTTTGATGCAGTACATATATAGTTAAAGTTTAAACAATGAAGACTCCAACTAGCCAAAGCAATCCTGAGAAAGAACAAAGCTGGAAGTATCACGATTCTAGATTTCAAGATTTACTACAAATCTATAGTAGTCAAAATACTATAGTACTGGCACAAAAGTAAACACACAGATCAAGAGAACAGAAAAGACAGCCCAGAAATCAACTCAAAATTATGTGGTCAGTTAAACTGACAAAGGAGGCAATGATACACGATGGGGAAAAGATAGTCTCTTTAATACATGGTGCTAGGAAAACTGGACAGCTACATGCAAAAGAATGAAACTGGACAACTTTCTTACACCAGACACAAAAATAAACTCCAAATGGATTCATAACCTAAATGTAAGGTCTGAAAACACAAAAATCCCAGAAGAGGGCATAGGCAGTAATTTCTCTGACATTGACCATAGCAACATTTTTCTAGGTGTGTCTTCTAAGATAAGAGAAACAAAAGCAAAAATAAACTATTGAGAGTACATCAAAATAAAAAGCTGTAGCACAGAAAAGGAAACCATCAACAAAACAAAAAGATAACCTACAGAATTGGAGAAGATATTTGCAGGGAGGTATCTGATAAGGGGTTAGTATCCAAAATATATAAAAGCCTTATTAAATTCAACACCAAAAAAATCCAATTAAAAAATGAACAGAGAATCTGAACAGCTCTTTTTCGAAAGAAGAAATACAGATGGCCAACAGACACATAAAAAGATGCTCAACATCACTAATCATCAGGGAAAAGCAAACCAAAACCATGAGATACCACCTTACACCTATCAGAATGGCTAGAATCAAAATTCCAAGAAATAACAAGTATTGGCAAGGATGTGGAGAAAAAGGAAACCTTGTACACTGTTGGTGAGAATGTAAATTGGTATAGACACTGTGGAAAACAGTATGGTTTTTCAAAAAAAATAAAATTAGAAACACTATGGGATCATAATTCCACTACTGGGTATTTACCAAAAGAAAGCAAAAACAATCAAAAGTATATGCACCCCTATGTTTACTGTAGTACTTTTACACTTGCCAAGATACAGAAGCAAATTAAATGTCCATCAATACAGGAATGGATAAGAAAAACGTGGCATATATATACAATAATGGATTATTATGGAGCCATAGAAAGGATGGGATCGTGGCATCTGAGACAACAGGGATGGATCTAGAGGGTATTATGGTAAATGAAGTAAGTCAGACTGAGAAAGGCAAACACCATGTGATTCCACTCAAAAGTGGAATCTAACAAAATAAAAATAAACTAACAAAAAGAAGAATCCAGCTTATAAATACAAAGAACAGACTTGTGGTTGCCAGAGGGGAAGGGACAAGGGGTATGCAAAATGGGTGAAGGGGAGAGGGAAATACAGGTTTCAGGTTATGGAATGAATAAGTCACAGAAATAAAAAGCACAGGGTATGGAATACATTCAATGATATTATACCAGTGATGTAACAGGACAGATGGTAGCTACATTTGCGGTGAGCACAGCATAATGTATCAACTTGTCAAATCTCTAAGTTGTACACCTGAAACTAGCGCAATATTATGAGTCGACTATACTCAAATGAAAACGAATGGGATAAAGGAATAAACAAACAAACAAACAAGGGAGTGTCAAATAAGTGTACTGAGTTCTACCAGAATAAGATTTGAGGCCATGACCACATGAAAAATTTAAGTGGAATAGTATTTTCCCTCACACTGAAATATAATACTAAAAAAAAAAATAAAAAAAACAACTAACATTTTTATGCCTATTTACCAAAGAACCAGGGAGACTAAGCAATTTTATAAAGTACAGTTTGCAATTAACTTAAGGTAATAGTATTCTGTCACTTTCTAGAAAACTCTACCTTTACTACAAGGCTATTCATACTAGAAACGTATACGTGTTACATTATTTTTAAAGATGTATAATCATGTGGCCCTAGTCTATTAAGTTACTTAAGGTCAAAAACAAACATTAGCCCTTATTAATTTATTAATTTGAAATTTAATATTCCAGGCACTGTTCTAAATCCTGGAAGTACGAGGTTGAACAAGACAGACAAGCTTCTTCAACTGATAAAATCTACTAGGGTGATACAAATTAAATTTGATGTAAATTATCTATAAAAACAAAGGGTTATTATTTATTCTTAGTCTCCTTATCAGAAAACACACTTGTGCAAACCAAGCTAAAATAAACCAATCCTTCTTTTATCCACATAAGGTTAAGATAATCATCTTTGTATTAGCAAAACATTATGACACTGTTTTATTTTAAATGGTATCTCTTCCTATCTGTAGGAACTATCATAGAAATAGAATAATTTTCATATGAATTAGTTAAATTTTATTGAGAACCAACCAACCATTTTCCTGAAGTTATGTACTATGGATGTTTAAGTATAAATATATAAATATAAACATAAACATAAATACAATCTCTGCCTTTGAGGATCTTACAATGTAGGTAAGGATTCATCTATTTATAGAATGTGTCAGAGAATAAAAATTAATGACTATGCCCTGCATTTAATTGGCAAATTAGAATCAGTATACTTTCAAAAAGTGTATTTTGAAATTTTTGTCTACTAAGTACTTTTAAAAACTAAGTTATCATTTTGAAGAATATTTGAACAACATGTTGTTCATCATTCCTCTAGATTAAAAAAACTTTTTTCCTTGACATATAACATAAAAAAAAATACAAACAAACAAACAACAACGAAAAAAAACCTATGCCTCCATCATATCATTTCTGGGACCAACGTATGTAGCACTGGTTTACTAAACTATTTTAGTTCGTTGCTGCCAGACTTACTAAGTGACAATAAATAAAAAGGTTAATGGAATTCTCTCAGGGTTTAAGGATGTTTTCCAGAAGTTTGCTTATCACTTACTTAATATTCTTTACCTGAAAATTCAGGGAATAAATTTCTTTTTATTTTCAGTGGTGGAAAATATTCCGATACCCTTAATCAAAAAAGTATATGTATATGTGTGTACGTGTGTCTATGTGTGTGTACATATGTTCTGTTAGTTAGAATATATTAATTTTAATAATTCTGTACATTTAATAATTTATTGTATTATATCATAGTTCCTTCTCACACTATTTTACGGCTTATGGCCATATTTGTGTTCCATTTTTTAAATTTTATTTTGATCATTTTTTTAAATGTTTATTTGTTTTTGAGTGAGAGAGAGAGAGATAGCACAAGCAGGAGAGGGGCGGGGGGGGGGGGGGGGGATACACAATTCGCTCTGTATTGAGAGCAGAGAGTCTGATGTGGGGCTCCAACTCATGAACCATGAGATCATGACCTGAGCCAAATTTGGATGCTTAACCAACTGAGCCACCCAGGCGCCCTCTGCTCCACTTTTAAATGGAATAGTTTTCTTCATTACATGTAATTTTTATACTAAAGTCACGTATTTCTCTGCCTTATTTATATCAATTTTTTTTAATTCATTTATTTTCAAGAGACACAGAGAAACAGAGTACGAGTAGGGGAGGGGCAGAGAGCGAGGAGACACTGAATCCGAAGCAGGCTCCAGGTTCTAAGCTGTCAGCGCAGAGCCCAACACAGGGCTTGAACCCACTAAATGTGAGATCATGACCTGAACTGAAGTCGGACACTTAACCGACTGAGCCACCCAGGCACTCCTATATCAATTTTTTTCTTCATGTATTTTATTCATTTTAACCTCATTTTGTGTATTATATTGTATTAATGTGGGTATGTAAACTTAAATCCAACACAGAAGGGGGTGGTATGTAAATAATAAATGTTGAGATATAAAAATCCAATACTAAAAATACTAATTATAAATTTAGAGTAAATTTTGAATTGATCAAATATTTGTAACGTAATGATGTAAAAGCAAAACTATAATAAACAAGAAGCTTTTATGATATTTAAACTGTTTCAGAGTACAGAGATCTTTTCTATTGCATCTCAAAACCTAACCAATTAAAACCAAACTAAGAAATTTACTTATAGAAGAATTAAAAAAATGCCACATAGGTATTAAAAAAAAAGCAAAAACAAAACAAACAAAACAAAAGGTAAAAGCTAAAGATCCAAAAGAAAAAATGGGTAAAGGATACGAACAAATATTATACAAAAAATAAAATCCCAATGGTTCTTAAAGCATAAGAAAAGATGTTCAACCTCATCCAGGAAAAAAGATGAACATTTTAGCATCACAAGGAAAAACTTTTTTTTTTTTCTGCCTATCAAATTGGAAGTTACGTAAATGTTGCTAATGTGTTGTGTTGGCAAGACAGGAAAAAAACATTTGCATATTGTTGAGGAGAGTGTCAAGCCTTTCGATCTCTCTGGAGGGTGACCTGGTATTATCTATCAAAATGAGAGATGCACAATATCTTGATCTCATGCATCCACTCCAAGTGTTTTGTTCTACAGATATTCTCACAAATCTGATACAGTGTTAAATAGGCAAATACATAGCCTAAAATACTGGAATGGGGACCAGTTACTGTAGATTACACCCCAGTCATAGAATGGAATATCATGTCATTGTTAAAAACAAGAAAACAACATTTCATGTTCTGATATAAAGAGGTATTTATATGTATTAATAAATATTTTAAAAAGCAATATTCATATGAGTTTGTAGAGTAGCTCTTGTATGGTAAGGGGAACGCAGAGGAGAGAAGAGTTGTCGAACACAAAATCATGTCTGCTTGTGCATACATTATTTCTGAAGTAGGTCTAATATGCTAGTAATGGTTGTTGCCCCTGGGGAAGAGAGCTGAATGGCTTGGAATTAGGGTTAAGAAGAAGGTTTATTTTTTACTAGATATGTTTT
Source organism: Panthera uncia (assembly GCF_023721935.1). Lineage (NCBI taxonomy): Eukaryota > Metazoa > Chordata > Mammalia > Carnivora > Felidae > Panthera > Panthera uncia. The sequence continues at coordinate 97,835,455 of NW_026057577.1, forward strand.
CTATCTTTGCAGTTTTGTATTATTGGCTTCTATCACCCATCCTCACCCGCCCTCTCTCCAAAAAAGAAAAGTGAGTACTACTGGCAGAACAGAAACAAGATGCCAGAATTCTCAACCATAGCTGTACAATTAGAATCACCACAGGACTTTTTAAAAAATACATTTACCCTAGTTTCACTCTAGAGAATTAAATCAGGGAACAAAACAATGAGGTTGGGACCTAACTAACATTCACGTGTTAGTTACTTTAGTTTAAAATAAATCTGTCATGACATGATTTGTTCTTCACAAAGGTATTTTTTTTAATGTTTTGATTAATTTCTGAGACAGAGACAGAGCATGAGCAGGGGAGGGGCAGAGAGAGGGAGAAACACAGAATCTGAAGCAGGCTCCAGGCTCTGAGCTGTCAGCACAGAGCCCGACGCGGGGCTCGAACTCAGAGTGTGAGATCGTGACCTGAACTGAAGTCAGACGCTTAACCAACTGAGCCACCCAAGTGCCCCTCACAAAGATATCTTAGCATCAATCTCCAGATTGGTTGTTTCATTCATATGAAATAAAGATATAAGTATATATGAAATATGTAAATATAAATACATGTATATTTTATATACTATATAATAAATGACAAATAGTGTTACATATGGCTGATTATTTGAGTCAAGCAATAAAAGACATGTGTGATATTTACTACACTCATTAATGGAGGAGTATGTGACACTTTGGGTGGCATGACAGTTAAGATAAATATCCCCTCACTTATTTGAAATTATTACTGATAAATTTCAATATGTACATGTATACACCCATATGTACCGTTGACTATTTGCTACCATCAAAATACCTTTTGCGAAATACTACAGAGACTCTGGCCACTGTCAAGATAACAAAACCTCAGCGATTTTGTTTGACACTGAGAAAGATGACACTTTGCCAAGCAGTGGCTACATTTTTCAGCATGCAGTTAAACCAAAGGTGATAGGAGGCAGTGCACTTATTCTTAAGGTTGCAGATGCACACCGAGTATTTGACATGTTGCATCACTAAATATTTTCACTGAATCTTAATATTGTTCCTTTAGGAAGATTTTGTAAGTCAGTCAAATTCAAGCCTGTGGATAGATGTTAAAAGTAAATTTTTCTCCTTATCCTTAGGTACATGTATGAAGCATTTTAAATTCCTGCATTTAAAAGGGTTCTGAAACCTGCCTGTGGCTATGCCCTAGAACACCCAGGCAAATTTTTAGGCTAGAAATTCTATGAATCTGTTTACCATAATTCCCTTCTGTGGGCAAGAAGTGGTATTTAAATCATACCACTGTATAACGAAGCAATGCTTCAATGATAAATTTTCCTGTCCAGAAAAGTCAAGTTATTTAACTTCATTATATATTCTAAGGAGAAGGTGTTTTCTAAAATGCTCAGAATAAAACTTAGAGGTATTATCGTCACATTTAGTCTTTCAAAATATTCACCCATGACACTTACAGGCAAAATGGTTATCACATGGGAGAATAAAGTAGAGTAACGAGCTTTTGAAGTAATGCTTACTGTGTCAGGCTGTGTGGGATTCATCTTGCAAAGAAAAAAAGACATTCTCAAAGGTCAAAGCAGTTTCTATGTGCCTTGAAGTACAGGAGGTATAAGTGGACAGACATAAACTTCAAGGACATTCTAAAACTTTATATTTAATATCACAGAATATTGATGATGACTGTTGAAAGATAGTCCATGGAACAGTGCTGCACAAAGAAATTGTGTAACTCAAGGCAAGACTTCTTTTTGGTAAAGAAGTAAAGACATGGGCTCTCAAGAATTAAGAGTTTGTACTGGTTCAGACTCAGTTACAATGCTTGGTATACGGATAGCTAGTTGAATGAATTGTTGGGTGAAGTCATCTATCCATAATGGATAAGGTCTGCCCTACAATGATCCAGAAGATATGATAAGAGTAATGCAGGGGATGGAATTCTCTGTAGGCTTTCTCAGAAGGCTAAATGTCAGAACTTGGTGCAGTGTAAAACCTTCCTCTGAAAAAGTGTTGCTTGTCAACATTTCTTCTCTTCTGAAGTAGCTAGAGGGAATACTACTTAACAATCTCATAAGTCCCTTGATTTTTTTTAAGTTTTTTTTTTTTTTAACGTTTATTTATTTTTGGGACAGAGAGAGACAGAGCATGAACGGGGGAGGGGCAGAGAGAGAGGGAGACACAGAATTGGAAGCAGGCTCTAGGCTCTGAGCCATCAGCCCAGAGCCTGACGCGGGGCTCGAACTCACGGACCGCGAGATCGTGACCTGAGCTGAAGTCGGACGCTTAACTGACTGAGCCACCCAGGCGCCCCATAAGTCCCTTGATTTTAACAAGCGTATCATTTTTATCAAGTGTTATTTCCTATTTAGCAACTGTAGTTTATTTTATTTCAATTTTTTTCTCTTCTCTTAATTTCCACCTTTTAAAAAAAATGTGTTCTAAACAAAAAACTACCCCAAGTGTCATGACAGACTTACAGTTATGCTTTACTTCTACATCAACACCTCCCTACCCCCACATACATATACACATTTATAACAGAGTTAGTTACATTCTTCCATTGTAAACTATCAGAAAACAGAGGTTGACAGTATTCTACATTATAACCTTTTGGGAATGAAGTCCTTTTAATTATCTTAGTTTAAGATGAATCTGCCACAGATGATTTATTTTTTACAAAGTTATTTATACCATCATTTATACCACTTTTTTTAAATTTTTTAACATTTTTTTTTTTTTTTTTTTTTTGGGACAGAGAGAGACAGAGCATGAACGGGGGAGGGGCAGAGAGAGGGAGACACAGAATCGGAAACAGGCTCCAGGCTCCGAGCCATCAGCCCAGAGCCCGACGCGGGGCTCGAACTCACGGACCGCGAGATCGTGACCTGGCTGAAGTCGGACGCTTAACCGACTGCGCCACCCAGGCGCCCCTAAATTTTAATATTTATTTATTTTTGATAGAGGGAGAGCATGAGCAGGGAGGGGCAGAGAGATGGGGAGACAGAGGATCTGAAGCAGGCTCTGCGCTGACAGCAGCAAGCCCAATGTAGGGCTCAAACTCATGAACTACAAGATCATCACCTGAAATGAAGTCAGAAAGTCAACTGACTAAGCCACCCAGGTGCCCCTATACCATGAAACTTCTGATTGGTTGGTTTTGTTTATATATATATATATATATATATATATATATATATGTATGTATATTCATTCATTCCATGGCCACATGTTTCAACACGAAGAAATTCATGTTTTTATACCTAGGGGCAGACATTATCCCTTTAGGTCTTACGGTCATCATGTCAGTTGTAATCTATTCACCATTACCACTTTCAAAAATAGGTCTTCAAATCACCAGGTGATACCAATTCTAGAGTTTTGTGACATATTAATTCCTGTTACTTCAGTTACGTGTTATATCAATTATATGTTTGTACTGACTTAAAAAAACAGAATAAATTTTCTGTATTTGTTATCTTCCTGGGGAATTCTTTTAGGCATGGGCGAACATGAAAATGAATACCACTAGATGTCAGTATAAACAGACCATTCTTTCTGATGCAGATTTATTTTCTTGCATTTCCAGATTTCCTGGACTGTTTGGAAGAAATTCTTTCTGGCAGTATTGATTCCATCTAATCCCTTGTTTGTTTAGTCAAAGGTTGCTAACTGCTAAATTTACATCCTTTCTTGTGTCCCTTTGCAAATTTGCAAAACAGTTTTCTTTAAAGAAAAATCACAGCATAGGGATTTCAAAATTGTCACCATTTTATTAATTAGGTGATGGTGTCATGCCGAGTCAGTCAGCTTATTATTCCTTAAGAAAGATCTTGTAGTGAGTTTGTGTCTCATTAGAGAACTGGAGGAGCAGACAGATTAATGCACATATGCTACAACATTAATTAGACAGTCAGGTTTTTCACAGGATAGATAATTTGATTGTGACAATGGCAGCAGCAATTAATCGAGTCTCTTTCAGAAAGCATTTAAGGGGCTTGAGTTGAGGAGAAAGCCCACTATGATTTGCCCAAGTTAAATGTAGAAGGGGCGCTAAAATTATAGGATCATCAATGTAGAAAGGCTTTAAAAATTTTCTAGTTTGTCTAGGATTTCTTGTCCATTCTTCCATCCGATGCAGAATTTTCTTCTATAGAACCCCTGAGCAATGGTCTTTAAGAATATGTAATCTGTGGCTCAGTGGGGGTTGCGACAATTATATTACAATTATATTTCTTTGCCCAAATCCACTTACTGCATTTTGGTCAAGAAAGGGATAGACTACTGAACTATCTGGGAGATTCTGTGCCACATGAGTTTTTAAAAATTAGGTCTCCTCAAATCAATTTACACAAACCAATGCTTAATTAGGAATATCAGCAATCAACTACTAAAATGTTCTTAATAATAGACTGATGGAGTCAGAATAACAGGAGAGATTGAGTAGTCAAACTTCCTTGTTAGCTGACATTTAAAAATTCACATTTAAAAAATGACCTTTAGCAGACGAGATGATGATGCAAATGAAATCTATATTTAGGGAGGGGTGAAAACAGCATCTAATTTGTAGTGATTATATATTCCGTTCTACCTGAGGAAATTCTGCTTAAGTTTGTCTAAATGCTCTTTAGAACTATCTCTCCCTCCCTCTCTGTGTCTCTCCTCTCTTCCCTCCTTCTCTCTCTACAATGAGAAGGCAAGGGCATGGAGAGACCACAGGGAGTCATTCGAATCAGCAACTGAGCCAGCAGAGGACAGCCAGCACCAGCTGTTAATCACATGATGAATAACCTTAGACAAAAGGTCCAGTCAAGCCTTCAATGTCCCCAACCTCAGATTCCATTTGACTGAAAAGACCCTAACCTCAAACTACTCAAATGAGCCCACTCAATTTACAGAACCATGAGAGATGGTGATCAATTGTTGCTTTAACCTACTAAATTATGGGTTGGTTTGTTATGTAGCAGTAGGTAACTGGAAAGTTAGCCAATTTTTTTTTTGAATGAAAAGAGATGAAATTTGCAAGAACCTCCATGGACAGACAACTTGAAAGAAGGCTTTTGATCTCTTCGCTTAAGTTTGTGGTTAGCAGCACCTTCTTTCTCAAAATTTCAGGTGGAATTCTCTTTTTATTAAATATGAGCTATGGCTTAATTTTTTCTTCTTCATTTGTCATCACCAACTTCTTTTACTTTCATCCATTATCATTTTCAAAAGTTGGTGCGCTTTTATTTCAGTACTGAATAGCATTAGACAGACATATGACTAATGTGGTATTTGAGCATGCATACACCACTTAAAAATGAACTTCAGGTCATCTTGTGTGAATGTGTGTGTCAAAGGAGGCTGAGCAGCAAAGGGATTACAATTTGTCAAACAATGTATAGTGGCACAGTGCTCCATCCCATCTCTGGGATAGTTACTAGATACTTCTTTCCGATAGTGACTCTCAAACCTGACTGTGCACCCAAAACACCTAGAGATCTGTGAACATGTAGATTTTGATCTAGTAGGACTGCATTTGGGCCTCAGATTCTAAAGTTCTAATATACCTTGAAGAGAGCAAACAAAATGAATAGCGAGATTCTACAAAGTGTCAGTTTTCTATACTCCTTCTTCTATACACCTTCTATACACCATCCTCCTTCTCTGTAAACATAATCACACGAAGCTCAGGCAGGGAATATTACTTATAAGCATGTCAGAAGAAAAAAAAAGTATTAAGGAAATAAGTAACTTAATTTTCTTCTAAAGCTTTTGTTCCTCCTCTGCCCACATGCATACTTTTCTCCTCCCAAAGTACCCTCAATTACCTCCTTGCCCCTGTACTTTCTGTGCTAAGATTTGTTCTTATCACAGTAAGGACCATGTACAAATTCTGAATATGAACCAGAGAGTGACATTTATTTTGAACAGGTACTGACCCTAGTACTGTGAACAACCTGTGACAAATGTTGGCATTTGAGTGGAAGTGGCATGTGTTACCTGCATTATCTGATTGCTGTTTACCTATCTGCATGTTGAATTTTTTCCTCAAATATATCCCACATTTCCCCATCCTCTTAATCCTTTTCCAATTACACTCTGAACCAAACTATCATCATCATTCCTCTCCATTCCTAAAAGCAGCCTCCTTACCAGTTAGTCTCTATCTGTTCTTCCCTGATAGCAAGTTCATTCTTCACACTAAAGTTTGGCTTCCAGTTCTCTTAAGATACAGGCAAGGTTTCTTTATGTGGGTCACAAGACCCTGAATAATCAAATTTGGGGTCTGCATGTCTTTATATGCCTGTTTTCTTTCTTTAGCTTCATATTTTTAATTTTCACCACTGATATTCTACCTCTAGCCAGAGTCTCTGGCAGGCAGTATTCTCTGCCCAGAATGTTTTCCCCCTGGCCTTCTCCACTTAACTAATTCCTATGTTTTCTTCCTATCTCAGCTAGCTCACTATTGTCCTAGCTCATTCTCTCAAGGTGACATCACCTGTATATCAGTGTGCCTTCCCTATTCTAATCTCTTAATCACTATCACCCCACTGTCCTTACCAATAATAACATAAAGCTATGATTTTATATTTATGTATGTTATTTTTTTTTACTTAAGTGAAGATTTCAGAGATTTTTGTTTGGTTTAAAACTATGTAGTATCCCCAGATCTTTGCATGGTGCCTGGAAAAACAACAACAACAACAACAATAACAACAACAACAACAACAACAACAATAATAGTGGCTCAGTAAATGCTTATTGAAGGAATGAAACATTCTAAGCTACCCATTCTAATGTGCCATTGTCATATTTGTTTTGTTCTGATCCATCCTTGTCTCTTGTGTAGCTTCATTTCCTATTTTAGAGAGAAAAGCATAACAAAGCATCGCTATGTTAGGTGATAACTTGGTACATGGTCTTTGGGGAAAAAAAATCACTTCTCCAATTTTAAGTCATTTGAAAAGGGCAGGTCCTATTTTACTAGTGGTTTCTGTCTTTGTATAACTACACCATCCTCTCCTAGTCCCACTTCTCCGGATTTAGGTCTGTAGCTCTCTCTCCCAAATCTATGCTTAATGATTCTCCTACAGTTCCAGTTGCAACCTTTACTTTTAAGAACCCGCTCATGCCTCTGGTCCTGGTACTGCAAGTAAGCAGATCAATCCTAGCATTTCTTGTGATTTAGCATTAGTGCCTTCCAAATGGAAAACAGAAAGGAGATCTTTATCTCCACAATGGAAGTTTTGTCATTGTGGTGGTTGTTTATTAATTTATCTTTTTTTAAAAAAATTTGTTTGTTTGGGGCAGGAAACGAAATTGACATGAATCAACACTATTGAGAGATTGCAAACAGAATGTCAAAAAGCCTAAAGTTTCCACGTACCCTAACGATGCCCTGTTTCTTTCCTCATTTCTAAGCTGCAGACTAGCAACAATTGGGTCAGCAGGATCCTCTTGGCCTAAGGCTTTTCTCTCCCTGGGTCTCTCTGGCCAGGCAAAGCCAGTGAAATATTCCTGATCAAGCATTTACAGTTCACATGAATTTCACCTCAAGCAAAGAAATGGAACCCACATTAACTAGCTGAATTTAGGTGTAGCTGAGTACATGGTGGGGGACTTTTTTATGGCTAACAATCCTTTCAAGTTAACACTTCATCACAACAGGATTAGATCTGCTCTTCACAAACTCTATGCACCTGGGTGTACACATCTCATTCTAATTTTGCACATTTCAGATCAGCAACCCATCTGACAACACAGTAGGCATCATATGTTTAAGAACAGCACTTGCAGCTGAAAAAGCAATCATATTCAAGGTCAAGTTGAATTGTGAAAAGAGTATTGTGTAAAGTAGTTAAGTAGATGTTGTCCAGATGCTGGCCAAAACGTGCCTTCTTATTCTGAGAATTACTTGGTTAATTCTTTTTTGAGCTCTAAATCTATTACCAAATCATCAAAAGTGTACTTTTGATAAGAGAATTCCATTTTGATGAATGTAGGATGGGGTGCTCACCTTTCTCTCTCAGCGGTGCTCCCTCTCTCTCTCTCTCTCTCTAAATGATACATATAATCTGAAGAGTGAGAGCCTAAACAGGAGAGAATATAAATTCACAGGCTAAGAACTATTTTTTAAAAAGTCAGTAATTATAAACTTAATTTCCTTTACTATGCATTTTATCTCTGAATTCCTGACGGAATGAAGTATATAAACATTTTTGTAAAAGAATTTGCTGAGCAGATTCTACATAATTCATACAGACTGGGAGAAAACCACACTCACAAATATATTAAAATTAATAATCTTCAGTAGCAAAAATTACAAATAAGCTTAATCATACTATATTAAAGAATCAAATATCTAAGCAAGAAATACAAAACATAATTAATTATATCCTAAAACATCCTAACATATATGTGTATTATTTTAAACATAAATATTAATATTACCTGATTATACAATGCAAAGATAGAATTCAAAGTGGGCCAAGGCAAATTATTTTTTTAATATCTTAACACTGGACTGTGCTACCCAAAAAAAAATAACTACAAAGATCAACTTTAAAAGGAAATTACCTTGTGTTGAGTTGAACAGAATGATGGAATTGAGATAACACTTATGAACACTTAGGTAAGTGCATAACAACAACAACAACAATAATCAGAATAATAATTCATAAAAGAATACTGTAGCTTTACTGCAGTCAACCTAGACTTGCAGTAGTTAATTAGGTCTGAGTTTCATACTTTAATAGTAGAAGGTTCTCAGTTGTTATTAGTAAAGATAGTAAAGAAAACAAATGAAGAATGATGAAAGGAACTGGGAGTATTTCTCTCTTTTTAAGTGTTTTTTTTTCTTTTTTTATTAATTTTGAGAGAGAGAGAGAGCACATGATCTGGGGAGGGGCAGAGAGAGAGAGTGAGAAAGAGAATACCCTAAGCAGATTCCACACTGTCAGTGCACAGCCTGATGCGGGGCTCAAACTCACAAGCCGTGATATCATGACTTGAGCCAAATGCTTAACCAACTGAGCCACCCAGGCACTCCATGGAACTGGGAGTACTTCAGTGAAAGAGGCCAAAATGAAGAAAGGCAGCTGAAAAGCAGAGTAGAGAGCTGTTACTACAGCTATCCTACAATAATTCACAGTATCTAATCTAGAGGCTTGAGTTTTAATGGTCATTCAAGGACAAGAGACAGGGGCTTTAATCTGGGTGTGGATGTGGTGTGGGCTTCAACAAAACAAACAAAATGAAAATAACAGTGAAAAATAATAAAACAGTGCTAGCCAAGAGAGGCACTAAGGAAAATCTCCTGCTCTGACCTTGGCTGTGGGCAGGAAAAAAAAAGGATTCCCCTTAAAAATTTGTGAGCCTTTGCTCACAAGCTTTGCTGTTCCAATCCTTATACTTGCATTTTTCCTAAGCTAGTAGCTTTCCTTTATCTAGAGAAATGCATCATCAAAAATAAATTACATGATTTACACAGCACGCCCCACCAAATTTGGGATTACAAAGCATATTGGTAGATTAAGCAGTCATAAATGTCAATAGGCAGGACTAAAAAAGGTCACCTAAAAGATCAAATGGGTGAATCAGAACTCAGAAGCTACACTATCAAAGCACCAGACAGATTGGGAAAGGAGAGTGGATTATCTGTATATGGCCAGTAACTCTCATGGCAGGTAATTTTATAGAACAAGAACCAACAGATGCTGTTAGAAGGTGAGAGACAGACAGAAAATATCCCCCAAACTAAGAAGGCATTTTAGATCATAAAATGAAGCAGGCCACTCCATACAGTTTTCATGGGGTTGTATTCAGGGTAACACTGATGGGAGTAGAGGGTGGGGTGGGGATCAGGCAGAGGATGATCTACAGCAGGTGTACAGTTATTCTCCACCAAATCCAGACTTAAGTCCGCAAATTTTATAGAGCAAAGGGACACACAGAAGGACAACTTAATAATATCAAAGGGTTCACATGCAACTCAAAGGCTTTCGTGTACCTAACTGACAGCTAACCTTTAGTTAGATTTTGTGGCGGTTGTGCATTACGAAGGGGGAAGACTACGTTATCTCTAACAGATTCATGGGGAAGACTACGTTATCTCTAACAGATTCATGGGAGGCCAAAGAAGCCTCCTCCCATCCCCTCCTCAGCAGCTATTTCTAAGGTAGGTATGTTAATCTTCAATTGGCCTTGGGACACAACACCCCAAGAGAGGTCGCTGATCAACATTAACAAGAGGAAGGGCCAAGGATGGGGTCGGTATTGTCAGCCCTCCTACAGATGTGCACCACGTATGTAGACATTCTAACACAGAAATATTGAGCTGTTTTGTCTGCTTTGATACAGTCAAAATGGATGCATCAAAATGTAAAATCATTGCTCTCTCTCTTTTTTAACCATGAAATCTGTACAAAAGATAAACCTGACCTTTATCTTATTTCTTATCCTTACCCAACCCTGACTATAATCATATATGTTTGTGAATGCTTACTATTGATACTACTAAGTCAAGCTGACAGGGATAGTAACAGAAAAACTGAATATTTTTACCCTAATTTTACCATGTACTAGAGATTATTTATTCAAGTGTTTGCCCATGATCAAAAAAATAAAAAAATAAAAAAATAAAAGAAAAAGAAAAAGAAAGAAAGAAAGAAAGAAAGCTCAACCAGTATATTTGCCTTGTCCTATGAAACATTTTTATCTATGTCCTATGAAACATAAAGGAGGTATGCTTATCACATTTTCAGGTGACCTCAGTCTAGAAGGGTAAGTTAATATGACAGCTGACAGAATCAAGATCTGAAACAACTCAACAAGCAGGAATGGCAAGGGAAAACCAGGAGGATAAAATTTATAGAAATAAACCTAAATCATGTGATTATGTTTAAAAAGCAGAGTGAAACATATCATGAGAAAGAGAAGTCTAGCCTATTAGTCTGCTGTTTTAAAATTGGACAATTTTATTTGACTACACTCCATGATTCAACAATTTTTAGTGATGATTTGAAGTTCCCAATTCAAAAAATTACTAAAAGATGGCACAGAGAACAGTAGTTATCTCTCCACCCCACACCCCGTCACCAGCTTCCATTTACCTTCCTTATTTTCTTAAAATCTTTTTTAAAATTTAAATTCCAGTTCATTCACATACAGTGTAATATTAGTTTCAGGTGTACAATTTAGTGATTCAACAGTTATGTACAACACCTGGTGTTTATCACAACAAGTGCACGCCTTAATCCCCATCACCTATTTCACCCACCCACCTCTCATACCCCCTCTGGTAACCATCAGTTTGTTCTCTATAGTTAAGAGCCTGTTTCTTGGATTGCCATTTTTCACCCTATGATTATTTCTTTTGTTTCTTAAATTCCACATATGAGTGAAATCATATGGCATTTGTCTTTCTCTGACTTACTTCACTTAGCATGATACTCTCTACCTCCATCCACCTCACTGAAAACAGACCTTCTTCATTCTCAACAGTCTCTGAATTATCTTTGCAAAACACCTTCTCTCTCAACCACTGTTACCAGCCATATGGCTTAGATATAGTTGAAACTACCCTCCGTTCCAGGCTCATGCCAATCAGCATGTCCTCAACATATAACTAGTTCAGGGACAGACTAATATTCTAAACAGGCTCATGTGATGTGACGTGAGCATATATTTGTTGAGGTTTTCTATAAGGGAAACTTTCACTTTCTCTTTTAAACTTTTCTTATCAGAAATGATTATGAAAGATGTAAAATGAGACTATGAAACCTGGACTCTACCACATGAAGGAAAGCCTTGAAAAGCAGGGCCAATGGAACACGATGTGGAGGTTAGTGTAGAAGCCAACACCACTGCAATCAAAGCAGAAAGAACCAGATTCCAGCCTACTTAATTGAGTTGATGACTGACTCAAAGCGTGTCTGAAATCATTTTGATTTTTTTTAATTTTTCAGCTATGTAAATCAATTAATTATCTTTAAGTCAGAGTAAGTTAAATTTTTCATTATTTATAACCTGAGAATCATAGCCAAATAGAGAAAAGTCTGTGGCCTAACGATTTGTCTACTTATCGGGAGCAAACATGCAGTTAGCACTCAAACATTTTTTTATTGCATAGTTAGGTTAAAAGGGACTTAATGAAAAATATAATGAAAGTTTAAGTTAAACATATATAAATATATGGAAATACAGTAAAGAGTCTTTAATTCAGAGCATTACATTTAAATACTCTTTTTTTTTAATTTTTTTTTAACGTTTATTTATTTTTGAGACAGAGAGACAGAGCATGAACAGGGGAGGGGCAGAGAGAGAGGGAGACACAGAATCTGAAACAGACTCCAGGCTCTGAGCTGTCAGCACAGAGCCTGACGCGGGGCTCGAACTCACAGACCGTGAGATCATGACCTGAGCTGAAGTTGGACACTTAACCGACTGAGCCACCCAGGCGCCCCTACATTTAAATACTTTTAAGAACATGAGACAAAAAGACAAAAAAAAATTCTAATTTATCTTCTGTCCTATAGAAACTATGAGACAGTCAGTAAATTGTTTGTTTTATTAATTGTAATTTTAATATTTGAGATGGAGCTCCTGAAACTTTTCTTATCATCATTATTATAGCATTGCAAGGATTGTACATCGTGAATTATACAGCTGTGAAAATTGTACAGTTTAAGCTTTTTGGCAATATGGCAGATGGAAAATGAACAAATTGTTTCATTAAGAACAACTAAAATTACTGAATAAGTCCTTCTCAATCACAAGATTCATTGTGAAGAATTTTAAGTGACTGAGTGAAGATAGGAACTTAGAAAGTAACTTCAAGAGTTAGTTATCATAGTTGTGGGGTGCCTGGGTGACAGTCAGTTGAGTGTCCAACTTTGGCTCAGATCATGATCTCGCAGTTCACGAGTTCAAGTGTTATGTCGGGCTCTGTGCTGACAACTCAGAGCTTGGAGCCTGCTTCAGATTCTCTGTCTCCCTCTCTCTCTGCCCTCTCCTGCTTGCTCTTCTCTCTCAAAAGTAAATACACATTAAGAAAAAAAGAGTTAGGTGTCATGGTTGTATGGAATTTACAGGACATAAACTTTACAGACAAAGCCATAACTAAACAAGGTAGAGAAACCTATGAGAAACATCCAACCATGAATTTTGGATGCTCCCTCCAAAACCGGTTAAATGCTCAACATAAATATGCAATGTAACAGAATGATTTCTAAGGACTGATAGTGGAGTAAAAACAAACATGTAATAATGATTTTAAATCTAGCAACCCTCATTGAATAATCTATTGATTCTTTTGAATATTCTAAACAAGCAGTTATTTGAAGATAATTCCAGTTTTCTTTCTTCATTTATAATCTTCTTATAGTTTATTCATTTCATGCATTATTACGTCAAGACCTTCAGTAAAATGTTGAACCTAAGCGCTAAATCTGAGTGTTAAATGCTCTTGACTTTTCCCCATGTTTAAGATACACTTACTGCACTAAAATAACAAAAGAATTATAGAAAAATAATTTTAAAAAGGCAGTGATAGAATCATAAAAATGCTGAATTAATCCAGAAAAGGGTGAAAAAGGAAAGAACAAATAACAACAGGGACTAGTGAAAAATAAACAGTGTGATGATACATTTAAACCTAAACATGTCAATAACTACTTTAAAATAAGTAGTCGTAGGGCTCCCAATTAAAGTGCCAAATTATCAAACTGGATAAAAAAGCATAATCTGTCTAGGTTGTACCTATAAGTAACATACCTTAAATATGAAATCACTGATAGACATAAAGTAAAAAAAAAAAAAAATAGAAAGTGATATTAAATACTAGTAGTAATCTAAAAGAAGCTAGAATTGCTATCATAGTATCAGACAAAGACAATTTTTTTTAGACAAAAACAATTTTAGATCAAGTAAGATTACCAGGGATATAAAGAGGTTATTTTTATAAATGATAGAGATTGATTAATCAGGAGAATGTAAAATTTCTTAATTCTGTGGCACTAAGAACAAAGTTTCAAAATACACGGAATGGAAATTGATAAAAAACTTCAAGGATAAATTCATAATAAGAATGAAAGATTTCATTCAGTATCAGATTTCAATAAATGAAACAATAAGAAAAACCAGTAAAGTTATAGAAAATTTAAACAACCAATCAACAACTCTTTATTTTTTTTAAGTTTATTATAAATAAATAAACTTTTAGAGAGAGAGAGAGAGAGAGTAGCATGAGCAGGGGAGGGGCAGAGAGAGAAAGAGAGAGAGAATCCCAAGCAGGCTCCATATCAGTGAATGGAGCTCAAGGAAGGGCTTGATCTCAGGAAGCCTGAGATCATGACCTGGTCCGAAATCTGAGAGTTGGACACTTAACTGACTGAGCCACCCGGGCACCCAACAACTCTTTAAAATTGCCATTATAAAACACTCTATCCAATGACAACAGAACACCCAGTCTTCAGAAGTACATACCAAACATTTACCAAGATATTCATATTGGTTCCACAAGACAAGTCTCATTAAATTTAAAAGGCCTTAAGGTATACAAACTTTGTTCTATGACCACAATGGCATTAAATTAGAAATTGAAAACTGAAAAATCTCTGGAAAAAACTCTTGGAATTTGGAAACTAGATAAAATATCTTTAAATAACCCATGAGCCAAAAAATAATTAAAAATAAAAAGTGGTACATATTTTGTGCTGAACAAAAATGAAAATATAACTTAGTAAACATGATGGATGTTGATGAAGCAATACTTAGGGGAATATTTACAAAATTAAAAACCTATGTTAGAAAAGAAGAAAGTGTTAGATTAATAACTTCAGTATCAATACTGTAAGAAGGTAGAAAAATAAGAGAAAATGAAATCCAACTTAGAAATATAAAGTAATAAAGATAAAGTGGGATTACTTGTATATAACACAGAAAAATTTATATTTAAAAACCAAAGAAACCCAAAACTGGTTACTTGAGAAGATTACTGAAATCAGCCACTCATTTCCTAAGCCAATCAGGAAAAAAGGAGATGGCAGAAATGTATCAGTATCAAGAATGAGTGAAGTGGCATTACAACAAAACTTTTACAGAAATGACAAACACCAAGAAATATTATGAAAACCTTTTTGCCGATAAAATTCATGCTTAGATGAAAAGGGAAAAAGTCCTTGAAAGATAAAATTACCAAAGTTCGCTGAAGAAGAAATATAGTAATCAGAATAGCCTTACATCTGTTAAAGAAATTCAAGTTGTAGTTTATACTTTTCCACAAAGACAATACTGTGGCCCAAAGTATTCACAGGTGATTTCCATGAAACAATTAAGGGGGGGAAATTTTTCCACATTAACTCTTCCAGAATATTGAAAGAAAGGGAATACTTCCCAACTCATTCTATAAAGCTAAAATTACCTAGATACAAAACCTGACAAACACTATACAAGGGAAGTAAACTACAGACCAAATATTCCTTTTGAACATAGATGCAGGAGTTTTAAACATAATTTTAGCAAGTCTAGGAATATATATACATGAATATACATCATGATTAAATGGGATTTACCCGAAGAATGCAAGGCTGGTATCTGATTCTATGTCTCCCTCTCTCTCTGCCCCTCCCCCAATCACACTCTCTCTTGCTCTCTCTCAAAAAAGGAATAAATGTTAAAAAAATTTTTTTTAATAGAATGCAAGTCTGGTTTAACATGCAAAAGATAATATAATTCATCACATTAACAAACTGATAGAAGAAAAACATATGATTGTTTCAATAAATACAAAAAAAAATGTCTTTGAGAAAATCCATTGTCCATTCCTGGTAAAAATTCTCGGCAAACCAGGAATACAAGGGAACTTTCTCAACCTGATAAAGGTCATCTACAAAAAAAAACTACAGCTGACATCATATTTAATGCTTAAAGATTCTTTTCTTTTCTTTTCTTTTCTTTCCTTCTCCTTTTTTCTTTTCTTTTCTTTTCTTTTCTTTTCTTATCTTTTCTCTTTTCTTTTCTTTTCTTTTTTCTTTGCCAATCAGGTCAGGAATAAGGTAAGGATATCCATTCCATCACTTCTATACCACATTCAACCTGAACTAGAGGTTCTAACTATATTAATGAGGCAAGAAAAAGAAATAAAAGGAATGCAAATCAGATGCTAATTTACTTGTGCTAATAATGGGAGCTCAGGGAGCAAACACTTACATAGGCTCTATAGCTTTAAAACCTGTAGCAATTAATTTTCATATAGTTTATATAACTCATGATCTAAAAATATTTTATTTCAACATATAATCAGTTATTAAATTCTTTTTCAGTAAGTCTTCAAAATTCAGTGTATATTTCAACTTACACTGTATATTTGATTTGGACTAGCCACATTGCAAGATCTCAATAGTTGCATGTGTCTAGTGAATATCATACAGGACAGTATAATTCTAGATTACACTGTCCATTTGCTATCAAACATGTTATAATATTCTTTACTTCCTTAGTGGAATATGCTTTATTTGCTTTCCTTGAACCATGAAAGCCCTTTTGGTCTGTATTTTGTTTTCCTTATAGATAGTAGTGGTTATAAAGATACATTTCTGTATTTCTCTAAACCCAAACAACAATTCAGGTTCTTTGATTAAAGATAACTGACTAAATGTCTCATTGTTAGGAGAAAACAGGGAATGGTGGGCCCTGGAGTGAATTCTAATTGCATGCCTGATCTAGTAGGACACACATTTGTCAGCTCCAGACTACTGATGGTATTTTAGAAGGCAGACACATTTTCTCTGTGGCTCAAAAGAACTGAGAAGTAGGGAATCTCATGTAAAGTCATCAAATTTATAAATGTTGATCTTATGTTTGTAAGCAACTTCTCCACAACACACAATATTGGCTGTTTATGTGTCAAGTGCCTGACACTGAGGCCATGGTTTTCTGAACAATGAAGGAAATTACTGCAAACCCATGGAAAATAATAGATGGAAATGCCAAGATTTGCCTGTATTTATCCCTCAAGATTGTGAAGACCCCTGAAATAAAGATTCCCTCTTTATTCCTTTTTTACATCACATATCACACACACACACACACACACACACACACACACACACACACACGTGTGTGTATGACTTAAAATCTCAAAATTGCAGAAGGTATCACTGTATAATTTTTTTAACTTAAAATTGAACAAAGTGATCTTTACCCTTGTAGTCTTGATTTTACCACATAAAACGGTACCCGCCTTGTTTATACACTTCAAGATTTCATAGAATTCATGTCTATCCACTTGAAACTTCCTTTTTAGGCTAAGTTCTTGTTATTTTTTTGTGTGTTCTCCTGTAAGCATTTCTGACATGAATATCTCCAGTACCTTGATATTTAATTAGTTTGCTTTTCATTCATTCGATGACCCAGTATATATTTCTTCATGAATGTGTACCAGACAATAAACAATATAAGAACAAGGCAAAGGTAAGATTATGTTTTTGATACCATTATCATTCCTTCTCAACCCTGGGGAGGGAAAGAGATAAACTCTAAACAGCTGAAAAAAATATATAGCATTAATTCTCAAGCATCCTACTCTCACTCTTACCTTTGCCTCTTATCTCCTTTCTTTCCCCTTCTTAAATTTACTGAGTGTTCCCCTCCAAGATTCCATAGAAATATAGGTTCTATTATCCATTACAATAGAAATTAACTCTAAATAATATCAGTTACTAAGGAACATGGATAATAATTCAGTTCAGAGAAAAACAATATGTAGACGATTTCATAGTCCCTCATAGTCAACATTGCGTATTCTTATAACAGCCCTTGATTTTGCTTTGGAAAGTCTGTAATGCTTTAATATTCTTTTCGAGTTACCCCTTCTGATAAAATGACATTGATTGCCGAATACGATGATGCAATGCTATACCACAATTTGTTTTGGATATCCAATAAATATAAATAAACTCCCCCTTTTTACTATAAAAATAGTAAAACAAACAAACAAACAAACAAAAAACTTTAGTTAGGATTGTGTCCATATACTAACAAGAACAAAAACAAATGAACAAGCAAATATCCCAAGGAACACATATTGTAGTAGCTATAAAACAGGGTATATTGCTTTTCCTATATAACAAGAAGTCCAATGACAGGATGTATTCGCCAAGAACAACTCAGCACTGTCCTCCAGGAAGCTAGTTTTCCTATCTCACAGCTTTGCCATCTTTGTTTGGTGTGTTAGCTTTTGTACTTAGGTTGTCAGTGATTGCTGCTTTTATAGGCTTCATTTCTGTAGCTTGGGCAAGAAGAAAGGGAAGAAAAAATCTGTGTAGCAGCTTTTACTTTTTGTTTTTATTTTATGCTTTATTTAGGAAAAAAAATGATAAATCTTCCCCATGACAACATCCCTTCCTCAGTAGAGCTATAGTTATGTCTTCTGCATAAAAATTTAGTGTCATGGCCCTCAGGGTACAAGGGAGTTTGGAAAATTGAAAAGAAAGGAAGAAAATAGTTCAAAAAGGTTGTCCATGAAATGAACTTCAAAATCTGTCACAACTTTGACATTACAAACTATTACCAAGTTATTAGTACTGTTCTCTAACTGCAGAACAATCCTATACTGATGTTTCACTACAGTTAAGTATGTATTCACTTCCATGATTCCTGCTCATCTTTATAAACCATTCATATAAATTCAAGTTATGTGATGGTTAATTTTATATATCACTCAGCTAGCCTATTGTACCCAGTTACTTAATCAATCACTTATCTAGGTATTCTGTGAAGGCATTTTATAGATGTGGTCAAGAGCTATAATCAATTATCTTTAAGCAAAGTAGATTACCCTCAATATTGTGGGTGGATCTCATCCAATCAGTTGAAGACCTTAAGAACAAAACTTGAGGTTTCCCAAAGAAGAAGAAATTCTCCAAAACTGCAGCATCAACTCTTGCATCAGTTTCCAGCCTGGTGGCCCTCTCTGCCGATTTCAGTCTCAGAACTGTAATGCCATCTTCTGAGTGTCTAGCTTGCCAGCCTGCCCTACAATGTGAGATTACAACCCATTCCTTCCTCCAAATCACAGAAGACAATTCTTTAAAAGGAATCCTTGAAAGAATTCTCTCTATAGATACATAGATAGGCAGGTAGATAACTAAGTAGGTAGGTAGGTAAGTAGATATAGATAAGATAAATAAAGATATAAATATCTCCTATTGGTTCTGTTTCTCTGGATAATCCTGACTGATACAAGTATATATCCAATTATATAAATAGGCTCAACTTTTGCAATGTTAAATATGAAAATGAATCAGGTATCTACTAAATATACGACCTAGGCAAATAGTTTTATCTTGTTATGACTTAACTGTATGTTTGCCAATGTGTCAAAGATGCAACCCATACATAAGAAGATATTACAACTGTGAATTTAATAAAAGGAAATTCACAGAAGCAAATGCATTTACAAAATATAAGTTATTTAATGGGTTATTATATTTAATGAAATTAAAACAATGCCTGGCACATAATAAGTATAAAAAGTAGTACATAATAAGTACTATACAAATGCTCTTCATTTTCTCATTATTATTACAATTATCATCATTGTGATAAGGAAGCATGAAACACATTGACAAAGAGATGATTAAAAAGAGGGACACCTTTGTTCCTGAGTTGTGTGGCATATGTTTTAAGGCGATAAACTACCAAATCCACTAATGGAACTAATAGGTTAATTTTCCCATGTTGCTTGAATTATTTCCCAAGGAAAATTAAATTTTCTTAATAGAAAATCTAATTTTATTTCCAGTAACTTGAAAATCTTAATTAGTGACACAAAAACCATGTTAAAATTACTTAGATCAGAAATAAACACATCATTATACCAAAATAAACAAACTGAAGAGCTACTGTAGTTTAGTTGACATTCCACACACGGTATCTTGATAAAATAAGATAGGAACAGGCAATTTCAAAAGGAAAGAATTAACATCAATCACATAAATTAAATTGATTAACTTTCATACTTAATCAATCACAGGAATGAATCTTACACAATCTACTGGTGACCTCAGTTACTTTGTTTAATCATGCACACCAATATCAGTGCAATGCTTGATTTTCCAATTAAAACAACTTTGCAATTAGATCTAATTAACGCATCCCAATTAAATAGGTTAAATGCAGCAGCATTCAATAAATTTAAGCCCCCTACTTTTCTCATGGTGAAAAGCTTCTCAAAATTGTTTGGATACGTAATCCTTTTGGTGCCACAGCTTAACAAAAGGAGTATGAAAAGGTCAACAGCTTTGCTCGGAAATAACATAAGCCAGATTTGGTAGAAAAGAACAAGCATCCCAAATTTCTCAATTATCTCCTGGATCTTCGTATAAGCCCTTCATGATAGCCCCCTTAACAATTTGCCAATGGAAGTATTTATTAAAGGAATATTTGCCCTTTTCACAAAAGAAGACCTATTCCCACTCAGAGTTACACAATTTTATAGTTGTTCATCATAACTCTTATATGAAGGAAATATGGTTTGTTGGGATTCTGAACAAGTAAACTCTTTCACCTCTGAAAAGTAATACACGGTAACTTTCCTTTCCAAAGCTTCCTGTAGGAGGAAATGCAGGTAAGAATATTTTGTTTTTAAGCTTTTGACTTACACAATTCTAGACTTTAGACTCTCTCCTCCCAGTTTCCTTTCATGAAGAGAGCCCCTGTTCTGATTAATGTATTGTAACAAGTATCAGTAAGTCCCCTTGGAGAATTCACTGGTCGCCAGGAGCTCTGAGAAGTCACACCAAGTAAAATCCAACTCTCAGAGGCCTCTGGGGCATGGAAAAAGAGCAATACAGTACTAGCTTCATTCCCACACTAAATAAAAGATAGGTATAAAAGAGCCCAGTCTTTCCAGTTAGACCATTCTGCTACATGTGTATTTTACTGTTTGAAATTTTTCTCAAAGTTTCTCTTGCTTCCACCTTATAAAGGAACCTACAGAACAAGTGAATGTAGTTGCTATATTATAAGCAAGCAGTATTTGATTTTTTTTTTTTTTCAGAAGCTACTTTTTACTTTTTGTTCAGGAAGCACAAAGTTTCTATGTTTGTTTGTTTTTAATCTCTTCTTTACTCTCTGCCTTCACTCACAATGAGAGTATATTCTAAAAGGAAAAAAAGGCCTAATTTAAAATGGTCAATGCACAGATTGCAGTTCAATAAATTTATATATTCATTATGAATACGACTTTATTTTCAAAAGAAGAGAGACTTGAGTTTTCACGTAGTCCAAAACTACATAGTTATTAATGCATCATGCTCTATATGTAAAGGTTGCTCTATATGTAAAGGATCATATGTACAAGCTTTGCCATGATTTTTTTTTAAATCAAAAACAGGGCAGCTGGGTGGCTCAGTCAGTAAAGCGCCTGACCCTTGTTGTTGTTGTTTTTTTTTTTTTAATTTTTTTAACATTTATTTATTATTAAGAGACAGAGAGACAGAGCATGAGCAGGGGAGGGGCTGAGAGACGGGGAGACACAGAATCTGAAGCAGCTCCAGGCTCTGAGCTGTCAGCACAGAGCGAGACACGGGCGGGGCTCGAACTCACAAACCGAGAGATCATGACCTGAGCCGAAGTCAGACGCTTAACCGACAGAGCCACCCAGGCGCCCCATGACCCTTGGTTTTGACTCAGGTCATAATTTCATGATTCATGGGTTTGAGCTGCATGCTGTCAGCACAGAGCCTGCTTGAGATTCTCTCTCTCTCTCTCTCTCTCTCTCTCTCTCTCTCTCTCTCTCCTTCTCACTCGGCCCCTCCTCTCCTTGCATTCTCTCTCTCAAAATAAAGAAACATAAAAAATTACAAAGTAAATAAATTCATAAAAATAAAAAACAGATAAACATATTGCAGTGTTCACTTCAGACAGGTTAGAGTCTATAATTTTTAAATGGAAGTTTTCTATAAACAGGAAAGCAAACTGGGAGAGAAATAAAATCACCCTACACACACCATAATTAGCTATGTATAGATGCCAAGGAAATAGGAATGGTGTCATTGACTGGTGGAGAGAGGCCACAGAACACGGTGTGATGTACAGACTTAACAGAAATTAGACAAATGAGGGAAGATTATTGAAAATTATTCATAAAATGTATTTAAAGTACTTAATAGTTACACACAAATCCTATACACACACACACATACACACACACATACACAGTCACATGCCACAAATAGAAAGGCTTGGTATCTGCCATTCTAAATGCCTCTAAATGTCTTCATTGGCATGAACATACTATCTTTGTAACTCAGAAATGATTCTGATTTTCACATCAAAGACATAGCACTGGATATATCTTCAAGAAGCTAAATATCTGGGATATATTTCTCCTCTTATAAAATAACAATAACAAAAATGAAGAAAAACAAAAACATTTTTATTTTTTTTTTCTTTTTAGAGCAAGACAGAAAGTGAGTGGGGGAGAAGGAGAGAGGGAGAGAGAGAGAAAGAGAGAATCCCAAGCAGGCTCCATACTCAATGTGGAGCCCGATGTGAGGCTCGATCTCACTACCTTGAGATCATGACCAGAGCCAAATTCAAGTGTCAGATGCTCAAATGACTGAGCCACCCAGGCACCTCAAACAAAAACATTTTTAAAACCCCTAACTCCTTGCTTCTGATGGCTTCATCTGTCAACAAGCAACGTTTTCAAGAAAACATTCAATTCTAGACCTTCACTATTACCTGAAGTACATTTAATGAATGACTTTTCTACCCTCTCCTTGCTCACTAGCATTTGAAGAGACAATTGAATCACTTTTTCAAAATGCACAATTTGTAAGTGGTCAAGTATCACTGTTAACTAATGCCCTTCCAGTTCTGCAGAAATTATAAATTTGACCAAAAAGAAAGTTTTGGTAGTCACCAGAGTCACATTCATATATAATCTCACCAACAAAATGCCCATTTTATAACTCATTCCAAAAGTTAGATGGAAACCTATCAAAGTCTATTCATCAAGTGACAAGAAAAATGGTGGAAGAAGTTTTGATTAATAGGCAAACTGAGACACATCTCTATTGAGGTCTACAGTATACGTACACAATGTCTTCCCTCTTGCTTAGGAGTACTAAGGATCCTTTTGTTTAAAGAAATCTCTGTTAAGATGGTTTTCTTCAATTTTGTCAACTTCTTAAAGGAGAAAATAAATCCACATAAGCTGGATACTAAGGTTTGGACTTGTTCCATTAGGAGGCTAGAAAATGAGACATTCATTCCAAGGGGACAACAGTGAGCACTGGAGAATAAATACAAAGTCTAAGTAATCTTGATTGGTAAAGGATCTCCTTAGGGTGATAGGATGAAAGGTCAGATTAATAATAAAGTTGGGCATATATGTTGGATTCCATAATTGGACACCAATTGTCTAAAGACACCAACTTTACAGCCAAAGACACCAACTTTTACAGTAAAATTATTAATTTGAGGTTTGAAAATTTTAACTAAATATATAGAGAATAATACTAATAAGGATAATGTGAGTAGTGGTATTTTGAGGAGGACTGGTCTTTGTGTGTGTTACCCATATCATAGACTTAGTATTTTCTTATCGATGGTAAAAATAAACAAAATCCAACCTACCAAACCAAAATGTCACTTGGCCTTATCAGTTTCACTTTTACATTTATGTGCTTATTAGAATAATGCTGAGTTTCATACATTTACAAAGAACTTAGCTCCCTAAAAATGCCCCCCCCCCACTTATTAGATTCCCTAAAGACATGTCTCCATGTGACTCACAATTTAGTGTCACAGAGTCATCAAGTTATGTCTAGAATATTCTTTGCCTGCTCTAGAATTCACCTATTGACTTTTAATGCCTTCCAAGTCATTTGAAGGCAAATCACTTCCAATTCAACTTCTGTCATTGCTCATGGGTCTTAGGAATTAAACACCAGTGGCTATGTCAAGAATCTTATTTCCTTATGTTTCCAACACAGCAGCTTTCGGATGCCGGCCAGAATGGGAGAGTGATGAGAATACTTCACTTCTCCTCAGATCTATACCATACTTTGTTACAGGGATCATGAAAGAAATCTGCTTTGGCCCAAATTTTTAATAACTCAAAAAAAAAAAAAAAAGAAATCATTTTTATTTAAACTGCTTGTCCATACCCTTCTTAATATACAAGTTCAAATCTCATTTGACTAGAGTAGGGAAAGAGAAAATATCTTCTCAATTTCTCTACTTCCATTCTCAAAACTCTGCAAACAAAAATATTCTCAAATCATCAAAAGCAAATGGAAATTTGAGCTGCTGTGGGAGGAGTAAGGAGAGAGATAAGGTTGCAAGTTTGAAAGGGAAAATGATTTCATCACATCCAAAATCCCTTATCTGGAATCCTTGGGGCTAGATGGGATTCAGAATTCAAAATGTTTTTGAATTTAAAAAGAGAGCATCCTATACAATATAACAGCACATTAATATGCTAGCAAAATGTATGACTATTCATACTAAAATGTAAAAATAAGACTATGTATTATTCCTGTCAGCTCAAGTCAAGGGACGTTTTGACACCAAATGATTCACTAAGGTATATTCATATTTATTTATATTTATATTTATATTTATATTTATATTTATATTTATATTATTTAAGACTATTTGGATTTTAGAATTACAGATAATAAACTATAGACCTATATCATACCCTGATAGCCTGTTCATGAACCAAGTAACATTGCCTAACATTGCAGTAAGTTTTCATTAGTTTGCACAGTGGTGGAAAATGATCTTCTATTAAATGCCATGGGTCTCTTCTTTTTACATAGATAATTACTACAGTGTGATGATTCCTCAAGTGTTTGGAAATTTAATAGTATCTTAAGAATGAAAATATCAGAATTTATTTCACCATCCTTCACTTAGCTTTAACACATTTACACTTAAATTAATTTTCTTCTCATGTTAAGAAAGTAAAATCTACCTTGAAAATTTCATTTGAATATCCTTATATAGTTTTTAGATTTCTATACAGCAGCTGGATGATAATGTTTTATTGTATCCATGCATTATATAATAGAGACGTATTGGATTTTAGAGGATTTAATAAAATGGTAGAGGCACAACGTCTAAAAAGAATGGACATAGAGTGAAAGCCTAATGTCTCATATAGAGAGAAAGATTGAATTCTAACTTGTCTGTCTTTGCTGGGGCCTGACTTCCTTTTTGTTAGCTCAATCCAAACACGACATTTTTTGTGAATATGCATCACATTCATTTTGGATTATTTAATTTAACTTCCTTTCCAGATGAACTAGCTTTATTAAATGCTTGCCATGGATGGGCACACAGAGTTTATGCAGGCTATAAATATCTATGATTAGTTTGGTATAGTATATTGCAATCTAAGGTGTAGCAATTATGTATAATATTTTCTCCCAAGCTTGATAAACCATTTGGGAACAACAACAGCAACAAAAAACCTAGAATGTAACTTATGCAAACCCTATGAATGAATGATATTTTCATACATTCTCTGAGATTCTGGTCAGCAATACAGATACATACAGAATTTCAGTTGTGAGCTGAAGAGAAAAAAAAAAAGTTTGCCTCTATCTTGTAAAAATGGGTATAACGTTAAAAATTATGGGGACTCCTGGGTGGCTCAGCCGGTTAAGCATTTGAATTAGGCTTGGTCATGATCTCACGGTTCCTGAGTCTGAGCCCCACGTCAGGTTCTGTGCTGACAGCTCAGAGCCTGGAGCCTGCTCAGGACTCTTTCTCTGCCCCTTTCCTGCTCATATTCTCTTTCTCTCTCTGTCTCTCTCTCTCATTCCCTCTCTCCCTCCCTCTTTCAAAAATAAACAATATTTTTTTAAATAAAAAAATAAAAATAAAAATTATACTACCCGTGACACAAGTTTGATCCCTCCAACATAATGACTAATTTTGTTGCAATAATCAGGTCACCAGCCAAAGCTGAATGCTCCCACACGTACTTATCTACTACATCTATTATTCTAATATATCTAAAATGTGTATACAGTGTTTAATGTGTCTACACTGCTGAGATTTTACATAATCTCCAGTCTTATATTTGTAACCACTATTCAGATAATATATTGTGGGGCACCTGGGTGGCTCAGTTGGTTGAGCGTCTGACTTCGGCTCAGGTCATGATCTCACGGCTCGTGAGTTCAAGGTCTGGGTCGGGCTCTGTGCTGACAGCTCAGAGCCTGGAGCCTGCTTCCGATTCTGTGTCTTCCTCTCTCTCTGCCCCTAGCCCACTTGCATTCTGTCTCTCTCTCAAAAATAAATAAACATTAAAAAAATGTAAAGATAATATATTGCAAGATATATATTTACATATATGGTATATCTTCTTTATGCAAAACTGTCTAGGAATTGTAAATAAAAATTAAAACCTGATTTCTGCTTTTCAAGGCCTCAGTATTTACTGCAGATGATAGCACATGAACAAATAAACACATGCAGGGTAGCTGTATTAAATATTTCTATAAAGACCAATCTGACATATGAATAGTCCAGATGAGGGAAAAATGTATGCCATTGGACAAAGCCAGGAAAGTATGTGGGATCTGAATAGGATCTTGAAGGACAAATAAGAGTTTAAGGAAAAAAAGAAAAAAATGAAAAATTAGGGTTATTCCAGGTGGATGAATAATTCAAGTAGAGTTACAGAAACAGTTTTATGTGCACTGAACTACAGTGGAAAGAGTACAGATGATTCTGAGCTAGAGTTTCTGTCCATTTGGATTTCCCTTGTATCTCAAACTGAATATTTTCCAGCAAGATATATATTATCTGCCAATTCCCAGTCATTCTCTTAATTCTCATGCCACAAAATTCAACAATCATTTTGACTTCTTATTTATTATTCACTAATTTGTTTGCCCATTCATTTATTTAATTCAGGCATGCAATAATATTTTAAATACCTATTATGTACTAGGAAATAAAGAAAAAAAACATGAATAAATTGGGAAGCTTTCTCTTGATAAATTCACAGAAAATAAATTATAATACAGGGTATTAGATATATAATAGAAAGTTGTAAAGAATGTTGTAGGACTAATGACACAATTCTGCTCAGTTTTGCCAAAATTCACTATGTACCTACAATGTGGCAAGTTGCCTGCTACTTAATAAGAATTTAAAGATGGATGAGGATCACCTGGGAGGCTCAGTCAGTTAAGCCTCTGACTCTTGATATCAGCTCAGGTCATGATCTCATGGTTTGTAAGATCAAGTCCTGCATTGGGCTCTGTGCTGACAGTGCGGAGCCTGCTTGGGATTCTATCTCTCCTACTGTCTCTCTCTCTCTCTCTCTCTCTCTCTCTCTCTCTCTGTGCTCCTCCCTTGCTTGCTCTCTCTCTCTCTCTCAAAATAAAAAAAAAAAAATCAGAAAAAAATTTTAAAGATGAATGAAACTTGGTCAATGCACTCCACTTCCTCATAGTCTGATGGAGAATATAGAAAACAAACAGATAATTACAGTGCAAGGAGTAAAAGCTGAGACAGATGTGGCCATTAAAGGGACTGACTCAATCTGTTTCAAGAGAAAAGGTCAATTAAGGGAAGTTTTATCTCCTATGTGCAGCTTTCCTTAACCCATCTTTCCCTTCAAATAGAACCAGTTGTTTTAAAGTGCTTTGTGAGTACGTTAGGGGCAACACAAAATGCAAACAGTGGGTTAGTTTGGATTTATACTAGACAGAATCAAAGCAGATAGGAGGCATAAATGCTAGACCTCAGACGTGGAGATTCTTAATAATTTCCTTGGAGGAGATTTTGTTGCACTTTCCAAATCCCAGAGGTCTACCTTTGAGGGTGTGCTTTTGCCCATTCTCATAGACAAACATGATAGTCAAGGAGGGTGGTATATGAAAGATCTCTGGGTTTCACAGGTAGAAAGTCACAAGTGACCTCCGAATAAGAAAATGAGTAGAGTGGCTTGTAGGAAGTTGGGGGGAAGAAAGCAAAATAAAAAAGGGAGTGGGAATAGTGAATAGTGACTACCTTACCCAGATAAGAGAAAAGAGAGAAATGAATGACCTGACTGGAGGAAGAGAGGGATTTAATTTTTACTTGTTACCAATAACATCCTTGCCAGACAGTCAATTCCTCAGATATCCTCCAAGTACACCATGTTAGTGCTATGAGCTAGGAGCACTTAAGACTCATTACTCATCCTGAACTGTTTGCCTTCTACCTCCCCACATGTTATGTAGGGTTCAAGTTCATCTTTCTCTATTCAAGTCCCACCGACTACTTTAGTTGGTCCATACAAATTTAATTCTTTATACTAGTTCTGTGCTACTCTGACAGTTAAATCTAATTTGTTACCTTTCCATTGCTTCAGTTGTACCCCATCAGACCTCTGTCACCATATCTTACATAGCCATGAATACATTTTTTTTGACAACATACATTATCCACTATACTCATCTTGTTAGTATAGTACACAATGAATTCAGTTCTGAATTATTTTCTATGTGCTTAAGTTTTTACCATCCATGCACTGAGTGGACTAGTAGAAATCTACACTCTCCTTCAAATATTTAAAAATGTTGGGGCGCCTGGATGGCTCAGATGGTTAAGTGTCTGACTTCGGCTCAGGTCATGATCTCACAGTTCGTGGGTTTGAGCCCCATGTCGGGCTCTGTGTTGACAGCTTGGAGCCTGCTTCGGATTCTGTGTTTCCCTCTCTCTCTTCTCCTCCCCCATTCATGCTCTGTCTCTCTGTGTCTCTTGAAGATAAATAAAAGTTAATTTTTTTAACTTAAAAATGCTCATTATTCCCCATTTCAATCTTTATGTTTTCTTACTGAAAGGTCTTAGGCTTTTCCTTCAGTTTCTGTATACTGGTTTCTTCAGTTTTTTTTTTTTTTTTTTGCCACTTATTTTGGTAGTTAATTGTTTCAACTTCCATTATGCCTACTGACCAAGATTACACATGATTTCTGTATTTAAAAAAATATATTTTTCTTTTTTTCATTTAAAATTACTTTCTTGATTATGCTTATAACTTCATTTGTACACGTGGATGTGAGTAGGTACACGGTAGATCTAATGATGTTAATTACAACTTATTTGGTTATAAGTGATAGAAACCTAACTCAAACTAGTTCAGGCCAGACAAAGAATACTGGTTTTAAAAGTACTAAAATAAACCGATAGATAGATAGATAGATAGATAGATAAATAAATAAATAAATAAATATTAAGAATAAACAAATCAAAAGTACTCTCTCATATAATCAAAACATTACAAGGTCAGAGGTACATCTGGATTTCAAGTTTAACTGGACACAGGATCTCTATGCTTCTGGGATGCTTCAATTAACCATTTTCTATGCACAGTGGCTTAAATCTCTAACTTTTTAACCACTTTAATGTTTTAACCACTCTATCCATATTAAATGGAGATTTAGCTGTGGGCAGATAAGAAGATTCATATCCCTTAGCTAGTACCATCAAAGAAGAAAGGGAGAATTTTAACTTAGTTTTAGATTTTAAAAAATGTATATTTTAAATACATATTAAAAAATATGTATTTAAAGTTACAGGGAATGACTCTCAGAATCCATCTCTAGAAACATCAGCTATGGGAGAATCAAGGATAATAGAGCAGGACTCTGGCAACTATAGACTCCCTCTGTTCCCATAAAAGAAGTGGGTGTACCAGGCAGCAATAGCTATTCATATCTACTAGAAAAGGATTTTGTTGGCATTGTTTATCACTGCTTCTCTGGAATCTAGAAGTTAATCATATAATGTTTTCTCACAATTCAGAGTGTTGTCAGAGACAGTCTAGTCATCTTTCCCTAGATAATACATCTCTATTTCTGAATTGAGGAAATAGAACGTGACATTTCTGTGATTCAGGAAATTTACTAGTGTTTTATTGCTTCTTCAGAAAATTGTGATAACTTAATATCTATAGTTCACTTTAGCATACTATGGAAAATAGTGGTGGGCAACCAAGTGGCATTGTGGTTAGCAAAACATCTTTAAAAAGTAATGTATGGAGTAAAATCAGTGTGGTTGTCATAAAAGTCATAAATGATGTGATGTGTCATAAAAGATGTGAACATCATTTTAGTAATTCACTGATTTGTCTTCCCTGTGTTTATTATAATTTGACTAAACTAATTCTTTAAGAACATAGGAATATAACGAACAATTACACTCTCTGTTGAAGAAAGTATATCACAAATACATATAAATCATTCTATCTTCTAGTTTATATTGTTCTATCTTATCTAACCATATGACTTGAATGTATACATATTTCAAACTAAATTACAGAACATATCTTTAACTAGGGCTGATATACTTCCAGTTTTAAAATTCCAATCCCAGGAAGAATGTTATTGTCATATATGTGTTAAAATTTTGTCTGTGCCTAGAGTCTACAGTGTAAATTTGGAAGTGAGTGTTAATTACTGATAATTTTAAAAGGAAAAGATTTGACTTAAAATATTGTTTTCTCTTCCAGGAAAATAATATGGTGTTTTTGTTCTTTAACAAAAATTATCTCTATCATTGGCTCTGTCTCAACTTTCTAAATCCCTTCAGGGGATGTGAAAGTAGCATTTTATTCTTTATCCTCTAATATGTGTTCTTTCATTACTTTTGATCATGATAATTATTATTACTGTTTTTTACTATAAAATAAATGAACCAGGCTTTATTAAGTGTCTTCTTTGTGCCAGGCACTGTGCTTAATATTGTCACTCATTTATTTATTATTTACTATTTGTTCATACCTTTCTCCAATCAATATTTATTGGGTTTGTATAGTGCTTTCAGCACCTAAAAAATTGTCTTCAAGTTCCTTGTGGTGTAGTAGAGGGAATGCTAACTAAACAAATATATAATTATACTTTCAAGTAATAAGAAGACCCATGAAGAAAAAAAAATAATGCAAGCTAAGAGATAGAGAGGCAGGGGCTATTATTCTGGACAGCATGGTCAGGGAAGATTTCTCCAGGAAATTACTATTTCAGCAGAGACCTGAATGAAATGAGGAAGTAAAATATACGAATACCTGAAAAATGTTTTTTAGGCATTGAGGCCAAAAAGTACAAAGTCTGAATGGAAACATTTGGAAAGTCGTGTATGGGAGAATAACATAATTTGACTTACATTGATCAATGGTGGTTAAAAGCACAGTTTCTGGGGCTTTTTTCTGGGTGACTCAGTTGGTTAAGCACCTGACGCGATATCAGCTCAGGTCATGATCTTGCCATCCTGAGTATGAACCCCGCATCAGGCTCCACACTGAACATGGAGCCTACTTGGGATTCTCTCTTTCCCTCTCTCTCTGTCCCTTCCCCACTCACCCTTTCTCTAAATAAATAAATAAATAAATAAATAAATAAATAAATGTAAAACACACACACACACACACACACACACACAATTTCTAAAGTCAGACTAAGTGCCTGCATTTGAATGGCATGGCAACTATCCTGGCTATGAAGCCATGGCAAGTTACCTTACTTCTAGGGCCTCAGTTTGCCCATTTAGTATAAGGATCATAGTCATTCCTTTTTCATAGTTTAGAAATGAGGATTAAATAAGGAAATCTACCCAGAGACATTAACACAGTGTGTGACATATAATGAGTGTCTGAGGAACGCTAACTATTATCATTAGTCTGCCATTACTTTTTTTTAATGTTACAAATCAAGATCATTTTCCTGCCTTTAAAGTAGGAGTGTAATCAATGGTTCTTGCCTTATAGACAGAACTTCTAGAGAAACAGCACAGCTGAGAAGTGTATGCTATCATGTACCTGTGTCTACAGAGGTGAAGGCTCTGATTTGGGGGAACTCTACACTCTCTTAGTTACTTTCCATCAAAGGAAGAATAAATTGAGAATGATTAAATTAAGTGAACTGGAGAAAGCCTATTACTAATGTAAATCATTATAAAAGCTTCAGTAGGCAAAGAAGTAAAATACTAGAGAATATAATGTAGTATCTTTGGATAGTCTTTTGGTAGACAATTAAATTGCTAGAAGTGAGACAGTACCATTAATAATTGCACATTTCATTTAATATATAATTATTCACTGTGGCCTCGCTAGCTTTCTTAAGCTTAAAAATGGAAGTGACCCTTTTATTCTGACTGTACTTATTCCTCTGAGTAGCTAAAAATGTCTCCATTTATCTTCATTCACCTTGTACCTAGTGCATAAGGAATGGAATACTTCTTTGTCTTTTTGAGACTGGAGTGTCAGATGAAAATATTCATTCCTCCATAAGAAGACAAGAAATACTTAACTCCCTGGAGGTAATAAATATGTTGATTTATTATATGTCTAGTACCCCAAGTGAAAAGGATATTTATGGAGAGGCAATTCTGAAAAACAGGGATGAATTATGGTGGAATATAATGATTCTGAAAGAGCCCAATTCTCTATTCAAAATAATCGCAAATTAAGATAAAAATATAATTATTCAGCAAGATGCTTAAGGCGACTACCTAATCATTTGTTGCATGACTAATTACCAAATACATGATTATATCCTCTGTTTATAATTTCTTTCAGTTACAAAAACTTTCATGGTCACTACCTTTTCTGATTAAAATGATAGTAATAATATCTAAGATTTATTGATAGTGCTTACTATATGTTAGGTTGCTTTCCAAAAATAATCTACTTTAACTCTCATAGTAGCTCCGATGTGGATTTTATTATTTTTCAATAATTTACAGATCAAAACCTGAGTTCAGAAATGCTAAGTAATTTGTCCAAGCTTTCACAGATACTGAGTTATATATCCTATTCCCAAATCTTCTTAAGCATGACCCTGTAGTTTCTCTTACCAACTTACCTTCTTACAAGTTAGCAGGACAGGTATCATTGTTATTTTTTTGTTGTTGTTTGAAACTTTTGAGTATTTTTTTAATAATAGCATCCAAGAAGATAAGTAATTTGCACAAGATGGCATAGTCAGTCGGAGGCAACCAGGTCAGGGATTTCAGCCAGGAAGAATGAAGTGTCTTCGACTTTTGTGAGTAACAGCCAGGTGTTGCCCTTCCATGCAATTAAAAACAGAAAATGCCAAAGTTGCTTGAACTTAGAAAATATGTCCCAACCAATTAAAGTTTCTAGATAGATAAAGGTATTTTTATTTCAACCTCATTGTTGGGATAAGTTTACTTCCAGCTAATTTTTTTTTGAAATTTTCAAACTGTTCATTCCTTCTAATCATTTTGCTAACATCACATTACTGATAGATCTTCCCGGACTTCTTATATTAAATAGTAACTCTTCCCTATCTCAATCATTCCACTATATAACTACCACACTAGCCCAATATATCATCTCCATAATGCTTACCATTATGTTAACTTATTTATTCACTTGTCATCTTTTCTCCCTCACTAGAATATCAGTTACTTGACAGTGTTACCTTATCTGTTTGGCTTGCTACTCTATCTCTAATGTTTAGATGAGTACCTGTGCTCATAGTAGATACTCAAAAAATTTCTAGAGAATAAATAAATGAGTTCAGTATAATTTCTGAGTTCTAAAATACAAGTTAGTCACTAATGTGTATTTAAGAATGTTTATACGAGTGGACATAGACACACAGACACACACAGACACAAAAACCAAACATACACACTTAGTGCATTTTTAAAACTAAAATTTTGTGGTTTTAACTCCAGACCTTTAATTAGCAATCAGATCACCAACTATATTGTTAGCACTTGAAAAGAGGCCTTAATGAAAACATGAATTCAACGTTGTGTCTAATGTCATTAATGAAGGACAACGAGCCAAGAGAGAAAAATATATCCCCCAGCCTTCATTAGAAAGTATCTCAAGCCCATCAGATCCATAAGCACTTCAACGTTTGAGTTTTGTAAGCAATGGAAGAATCTTCAAAAGATAATAAAATGACTGGAAGGCACTCAGTGAAGTAGTAAGGTTAAAGGGCACAGTTTAAAAGAATCCTCAAAGTACCTTAGAAATTATTTAACCAAAAGAACATAGATGGGTCTGTCACTGAATCATGATACTCTGATATACTTTGTTACTTTCCTACTTAAATTAAAATAGGTGATTGTTTAGGTCCAAATCACAAAATAAGTGACTCAAAGTTGTATGTTTGAGTGAAAAAACAGGAATGTATTTAACTGTAATTATGAAGCTTAGTTAATCTAACTCACATCCCTTACACAAAAAAATCTCTAGTTATGGATGTGACCCAAATTCCATCTTTGCATATTATTCATTAGTGGTTCTAATGGACTTGAGCCAAATTTTGAAAAAGCTTTATAAAGCTGATTTTTGATTGCCATCCTTGATCTCGTAGGCTTAAGCTTTCTTGGTATTTATCTACACATTGCAAACACTGATAAAAGTATACATACAAACTGAGACACCGGTTTAGAAAGAAAGCAATGTAATTTTATAGGTTCTGATAACAAAATAATTGGGTCTGGAATTGGGTGCAGGAAAGGTTTTCTGAGGAAATTATTCCAAATTTGATTTTAATAATGAGTAAAAGTTCACTATGATAAAGAGAAGGGAAGGGAAAGGAAGAAGAAAGAATAGCCATGACAAAAGTTCCTAAGTTACAGGCAACATGAAGCTCTAAAGAAATTGAAAGGGCCAAGTGGCCAGAACTCAGAGACCCCAGGAGCAAAAAGTGCTATACAATAGAGGAGAAATGAATGACAAAATAATGCTGGACCCTGCAATATGGGCTAAGGATTTTCTGCTTTTCTTTTATATTAGTGAGAAGCATTGAAAAATGTGTGTGTGTGTGTGTGTGTGTGTGTGTGTGTGTGTGTGTGTTTACATGTGGATAATATATCAAGTAGGGGAAAGAGATATCAATGAAAGACAATTAGTTTGGTAGGGTAAACATATGATTTTTAGGTGCTATTCAGAGCGTTAAACAATGTAGAAAGGAATGCTTTAACTCAATCCCTTGCCTTTCAACCCCCACAATTTCCAGTTTGTACTCAGCAGCTTTTTTAAACTAAGGAATTCATTCCCTAGTAGGAATGAAACTGGTTGTTTCACCAATGGTGGCTGTTCTTGGTGATTTAAAATGGAGTCAAACCAGTTCTAAAATCAAATAATAAATGAAATAGAATCTGCTGGCTGCCTACGCAATATCACATCTTCCCTTCCTAGAGACTTACAAGTTCTATATAGGTATCCACCCCTGTTCCGTACAGCTAATTATCTCAGGAGAAGACATAGAATCAGCTACATATATTGTAAGGTTCAATGCAAAATGAAAATGCACAACCTTTGCTAAAAATTGTTAAGAATTTCAAGATGGCACTAGCAGCATATTAAACTAAGCCAGAGGTCCCATGTTACTGTACAGACTTCATGACCATGAGGTTAGCCCTGGGAATTTGGCCTGTGGTAGCTCCAATAGTTATCCTGATTATACTAGGAATGGTTGTAAGGCCAAAATTTCATCAATAAGACATGGGGACAGGGGGAAGTTTGTTCACTGGCTTCTGGAAGTTTTCTTATTTCTTAAGAGAGGATGAAGAAAGAAATGATAACTTTACTTCTTCTTATTATTCTTTCCGGATTTGATGACTCAAAATATTATATCCATCTTGAGTGAAGCAAATTTTTATGATGGCAAAGACAAGAAATAAAAAGAAGTGGTATAGGTGATCACTTTGTTGTGCCAATAAATCAAACAACTCAGACAGCCATCATGAATCAAGACTTCCTGTTACACCAATAATACATTTTCCTTATTATTTGTCATTTGAGCCAGAGGTCTTATTATTAGAAGGCAGAAACATTCCAACTGACAAAAATAATACTCTTTCAACCTAATTTGCTGAAAGAAGTATCCCTTTTTCAGTGAATAATATTTGTTGCATTGTTAAATATTTTTAGAGCTGTGCATGCTTGGAAGAAATGAATATTATCTAGGATAACAGAAGTTGTCAGCTTACTTCTCAAAAGATAAAGAGATCATATGACATAAAATAAAATAAATAACATTACCTATGTTGGCATATTCTAGGAAAATAAAGGTTTAATTGCAAGATAACTGCAAGGTGAGTAACAATATTCCAGATTTGCTTCTCCTAACATTAAATATAAATATGTATTTTGATGCTATTTTTGTAAGAAAGTTTTGTAATGAAACCAGATATCATCCAGAGCTCTCAAAGGCAATAGAAAACGACCACACATTGCTATCAGATAAGTGTCAGACAAGAGAACGACAATGAAAATTAATCAGAATAAAATTATGTAAAACAAAGTTGAGAGTGTTTTCCCTGAAGAATTAATTAGAGTAGCTATCCCAATCTACAACACTCTCTCTATCCATTTCCTTCCAGTTTGTGCATAGTTATATATACCCTTTAAATTTAAACAAAAGAAAAAAATGCCACAGGATCCATTTACTGTAATGAGCCTATAGAATAACAACAAGACATTTTGGTTTCCACCCAAAGTTATTGGAGTGAGTACAATGTAGCTGGTCTGAGTTATAGCAACAATAAAGGGGCAAAGTCAAGTTTGACTCTAAGTTTGACTCTGAATCAGCCTATGTTCTTAATTCCTGCAAATCCAAATCTTCAATTACATATAATCCATAGCTATAATGGAAGGAATCTCATGGTGCAGAGCCAACAAAAACGAAGTAGAAACAGAAGCTACCTGGAAAGGTTAGCTAAATCTTAAATGAGGTTCCTGAGTGAATCTTAAAGGCTAAGTGGGAAATTGACATGTAAAAGTAAGTAAACTTTCAATCTGACAAGGTAACATACATAAATACTGACTGTAGTTCTATCTTATAAGTGGTCCTGGTGTTGTTGTAGAAGCTGTATTTAGTGACGTTAATTTGACAATATTGTACAAGAGTTCTTGGGGCAGGGAAGACTAGGCAGCATGTTACTATACCATGATTTTATCCTTAACCCAAAGACAACTTAAAATCCTCTTGGAGGAAAAAAAAATACATAAGTAAAGTGAAATGGTAAAATAAAATAATAAATTCAAATAATGTTTCACTATAAAATAATGGAAATACATTCCATGGAAATAAATGATTACTTCCTAAGTGAATAATAAAAAATGAAATTTGAGAAATTCAAAGAATTTAGAATGGGTTGGTCAG
Source organism: Panthera uncia (assembly GCF_023721935.1). Lineage (NCBI taxonomy): Eukaryota > Metazoa > Chordata > Mammalia > Carnivora > Felidae > Panthera > Panthera uncia. The sequence continues at coordinate 97,872,633 of NW_026057577.1, forward strand.
GGCAGTTATGTTTGTGTAGCAGGAGGATCCAAACCAGGTTTCAAAAGATAGGTTAAACTTAGAGGGATAGAGCAGCATTCCAAGATGATGGGAAACAGTGGGTAAAAGTATAACAGTAGACAAGTTTAAGTGAAAACAAATGTGAGAAAAATTGAGACTTCATAGAAAGAAGAAAGAGAACAAAGTGGGAAGTTGGTCTTGACTACAGGTTTCGACTTTAGAAGTAAACATTGTAGATCTCTCCAGGAGTTTATTGAGTGGCATAGTTGTTCAGGGGGTGCTATTGCACAGAATAATTAAATAGGGAGAGTTTAGAGTCGCAGAAAACAGTCAATAGACAAAGACAGCATGACAGATTAGGATATGGCTGTGGCAGTGGGTTTGGGGAGAATAAAGGATATTATAAGAAAAGAATCAACGAAAGTTATGAATAATGAAATAGGAAAACGAGGGATAATGAGGTGTATTTTATAATTTTAATACCACAGCCACAAAGACAGCAATAAATACAAAAAGAGTTGTCTTCCTAAGGTGACAACAGACCATATAAGTGGAAATACCCAGCCAACTTCTGTGTAATAGAAAGTAGATTATAGCTCCAAGAAATATCTTCATAGAGAAAACGCCTATAATTATTTGATGGACCCTCTAAAGTAGAAAATATGGGCAAATTATTGCAGAGACATTTGTGTTTTCTTGACTCAGAGGCACCAGATCACTTTTCTGCCTGGAAATTCCTTGTCTACTTTCCTACCTATAAATATGCTCCTTACCTGTTAAGTGTAAGCACCAAAGTTATTCCAGCAAAACTTTCTCTGACAATTATAGAATATTTTATCTTTTTTGCTCCTTCAGTACCTATTTATTAATTAACCAAATATTCACTGAGAACATGCTATGGCCTTTACATTGTTCCAAGTATAGGGGAACTAGTGGTGATCAGAACAATGTGCTTGTTCTTATGGGTATACTTACATTCTAATTTGGTTAGACAGCCACCCACTCAATCAATCAATAAAAAATATATTATATTCCAGGTGGTGATAAACATGTTTAAGTTGGGCGTTATTTTGGATTATGTAATTAGAAAAACCCAAATGACAAAATGACATTTGATCAGAAACCTAAAGAAAGTGAGTAAACTTACTGGACAAGGAGAAGGTTCTAGATAGAATGCCCAGCAATTGCAATGACCTTGAGCAGGAGCATGCTGAGCATGTTTGAACAAAGAGGCTATGTGATTGGAGTGGAATGGGTGTGTTGGGTTTTGGGTGACAAGAAAAAGCACGAGAAAAATGTAGGAGATAAACATCTGTAGAGTTTTACAGACCATGCTTAATGATTTGAGAAGTCATTCAAGGGTTTGGATATCTGAGTTGCACTGACTCCAATCAGCAATTTCATTAGCATAAGTGTCATTAATGGAGTAAAGAAGGACTAGGTACCAGTTCATCTCACTAAGATATATTAATATGTGGGTGAGAAACATGAAAATGGTGGCATGGTTTATAGAAAGTGTGTGTTGGGATTGTTGGAAAGATAGGAGACTAAGAAGCAAACAGCCAAGTGAAAGAAAGAGAAAAGGAAAGACTTGTAGTAGATTTGGTGCCTATTCCTTCTAGCAGGCTGTGTACTCTCCTGTTTGTGGCTCACACCTGCCCTTCCTCTGGAGAATATCCCTAGACTAAATGATACTAAGCTTCTCACCTTTGAAAGCCTCCTCAAGGCTGATGATTGACTGAAGTGGGGGATAAAGAGTCAACCCTTTTGCCCCCATGAGGGAACAACTCTGCAGTACAGTTGTGAAGCTCTGATATGTAGATCAGACCAAGGCTACATTTTGCCTGAGACCACATCCTTGCCCAGTTCCCTTTTCCTACCACATTTGATATCACTCCCTTGCTTCTAGAGGATTTTCCTAAAGATCACTCCCTCAGTCAGTCACTTTTAGGATTTGCTTCTCAGAAACCTGACTTAAAACAAGGCTTGTATTTTCTGCCATTTTTATTTTCCATAGTATCTAATAAAATTCTGAGTATTCCATTAGTATATAATAAATATTCACCGAATTAAAGAACAGACATCAGGTTTTATAAAAGAGTAGAGAACACTGTCTACTGGTATGAAATACTATGTAATATCTTAGCATTCTGGGTACTTATTTCTAATTTAAATAATTTGAGTAAAACTGACAGAATAAGACTATAAATGTGTAAATAAATATTTTATCTCTATCTTATAGGTAAATTATTTACCCATAAAAATTATAATGAGCCATCCTTTCTATGTTTAAGAGAACTATATATATTTGTCCTTTTTTTGTCTATAATACAAATATGAAATTTTGCAAATTAAATACTTTCTGCCTCCTCGTAAGGCCCTTATTAGATTAATGATGAACATGATAAACTGCTTACTGTCTCCCATGGCATTTAAGGTTATTCACCTGACTACCTAGGGATGCTAATAAAGATTTTGCTTATTTGCTGAGCTGAAGTATTTTAAACCTAATGCTCATGATTTGGTGAAATAAATCACAAGAATATTCTATACTTAGTTGGCAGTCCATGATTATAATATTTGACTTCCTTGGAAAAAATACTCATTGGGAAGTTCTATCCTCAAGTCAGAGAGACTGATTCATTTCCATTATATTGTATATCCGTCCCCTCCCGCTCCTGTCCTCTCCATTCATCCCAATGATTTTAACTCATTGCCATAAAAAATTTCATAATTTTCTTAGATATAATCTAGTATACATTTTTTAGTTTGGTCTCATGCACTTATAGGTTTTATTTAATTTTATTTTCTCATTGAACTTTCCACCCTATTAACCCCAATATTACACATGTCTCTTGCCACATGCTTTATGATCATATATCCACTTAGAATTGCCAATATCAGTAAAATGTTTTAACTAATTAGAAGGTTTATTATAACCATTCCAATGTAATATAACCGGAAATTATTAGCCTCATTAGTTTCATAATATCGTTTCAAGTTTACCCTCTGGTAAGTCAATTTCAACATGGTTTCAAGTATTGGGTTTGGCAGTACTTGCAAAATGCACGTATATGGTCATTTTCCTCAGATTTCTTGTGTGTTTTTTTTTAATATGAAAATTGTTAAAAAAAAAAAAAAAAGGTGCCTGGGTGGCTCAGTTGGTTAAGGGTCCAACTTCAGCTCAGGTCATGATCTCACAGTTGGTGGGTTCGAGCTTGCGTCAGGCTCTGTGCTAACAGTCCAGAGCCTGGAGCTTATTTTGGATTCTGTCTCCCTCTCTCTCTGCCTCTCCTCTGCTGATGCTCTGTCTCTCTCTCAAAAATATATAAACATTGACAAAAAATTTTTAACAAAAGAAAAAAAAAATTGCCGTATGTATTGACCATTAACTATGTATAAGTTTCTGTGGGTAGAAAGATGACTGTAAGAGCCCCAATGCTTAAAGATCTCATTGTTATCCCAAGAAAGTCATATATATGTGACATATAAGGTCGCATACAGAATTCAACAATGAGTCATGAGAAAACAGTCTTCTTTGGTCCTTTCAATTGTTTTCCATTGCTTATAAAATTTTTAAAAATGTCATAACCTGGCACTTGTTAACCTCTAACCTTCTTTTATTTCTACTCCCCATATTCACTTTTCTTTTACTTATTACTAAGGAAGTAACCCAAGGTCATTGTAGAAGTGTGTGGAAAAAAAAGTAAAAGAAAGTGAAAATAGCCATAATTACAATGTCAGAAAAAACTATCATTAACATATTTTTTTACAAGTCTCCAGCCTGTTTCTATGTGTATTTAAAGTTATATTTGGGAACAACGTGAGAATAAATATGGCACCATAATTTTCCTATCTCTTTAGATATACGAAATGACATTATTTATTCTATTGCAAGGATGGCCCACAATTTAACCAATCTTACAAGATCAGACGTTTAATTTGTATACAGCTTTTTGCTATTATGCTATGATAATTTCATTCACATGAACTCACATGCATGACTACTCTTAAAGAATGAATACCTAGAGGTGAACTACTGGCAAAAAGAGAGTGAACATGTCTTCATTGGTTTACTAGCTGTTTGCAATTTATTTTGGACATTAGACTATTGTTAGTACTGTGTTTTATCCTAAAGTTAAAAGATAAACATTTTATATTATCAAAAGTTTGTAATATATGTAAAATCTATATCTGAGATTTTATAATTTTCCTGATTATTTAAATTATTTCTCGTAAGATAGGAGATTTATATTTTTATTGTATGTATGTACTACATCTAGGTCTATATTACTTTTGGGTTTTACACTTGAAGCCATGAATATGCATGAGATAAAGATGGAGGTTTTCATTTATTTTTGTTTTTGTTTTTGCATATAGACATTAAATTCCTTCAGCATAATTTGTTGAATATGTCATTATTTTACTTTTAATTATTCAATTACTTTGTCATTTCTGTTGAAATTCAACTGACCATATATTTATGAATCTGTTCTGTTCAAAACATCTATTTATTTACCTTTGTGTCAATAGCACAGGACCTTGATTACTGTAGGTCTATAATAAGACTTAAAATGAGATTAAGTCCTATACTATTGTTTTCTTTTCAAAGCTCTGAGAAGGTTATTTGTATTTCCATAAAAAAGTTAGAATCAGACTGTCAATTTATGCGAAAGAAAATAAAACTTTTGGGATTTTGATACATAGTAAATCTATGAATATAGAAAGAATTGGCATTTAATAATTAAATCTATGATTATGATGCATATCTCTTTTTATTTAGCTTTTCTTTAATTTCTTCATTGGTTTTATAGTTTTCAAAGTACATGTTTGCAGATCTCTTTCATATCATCCATAAATGTTCCATGTATTTGATTCTATTTTAAATCTAATTTAAAGGCTATTTTAAATTTTAATTTCCAATTATTTGTGTTCAGTATGTAGAAATTAAATTGATCTTTGTATACTGATCTTATATTCTACAATTCAATAGTGATGGCTATTTATTTTTTAATTACGTTCTATGGGGTTTTCTTGTATAGATGATCACGTCAACTTTAATAAAAGTTTATTCTTCCTAATCTGCTTACTTTTAAGAGATCTCTACTGCCTTAGTATCTTTATTAGTCCTTACTGTTTTATTTCATTGGATAGAATGTACAGAGTAAAGTTGAATAGAAGTGACTAGGACAGACCTCTCTGCCTTACTATTGATTTTAGAGGAAAAATATTTAGCTTTCTGCATTACTTATGATTTGAGCTGTAGGTTTTTCATAGATGTGTTTTTTAGCTAAAACAATTTTCCATCTCTTTCTTCTTTGTCGAGAATTTTTATTGTTTTTTTTAATCAAGAAATGTTTTTTTCAAGAGCTTTTTCTCTATCCATTCAGATGACGACATATATTTTACTTCATCCAGAATTACATTGAGTGATTTTTCTAATGTTAAATCAACTTTGCATTCCTTTGCTACATTTTACTTAGTCATGATGTGTTATCCTTTGTCTTTTTTAAGATTTTATTTTGTAAAATTTTGTTTAGATTTTTGTACCTATACTCATAGGGACACTTCTCTGTAGTTTTCCTGTAATACTCTGGTCTGGTTTTAGTGTCAGGGTAATTGAGACCTTACAGAATAATTTGGGGAACACATCTTATTCCTTTATTTATTTTATTTTTTAAAGAGTTTGGATAGAGTATGATCTTTGCTTCTTTAAATGTTTTGGAAAATTCTCCAGTGAATCCATCTAGCGCTGTAAATTTATTTTTGTTTGTTTATCTTTTTTTTTTTCAACGTTTTTTTTTTTTTTATTTATTTTTGGGACAGAGAGAGACAGAGCATGAACGGGGGAGGGGCAGAGAGAGAGGGAGACACAGAATCGGAAACAGGCTCCAGGCTCCGAGCCATCAGCCCAGAGCCTGACGCGGGGCTCGAACTCACGGACCGCGAGATCGTGACCTGGCTGAAGTCGGACGCTTAACCGACTGCGCCACCCAGGCGCCCCTGTTTATCTATTCATTGTATGTATACAGGCTTACAGTTTTTAACTAAAAATTCAGTATGTTTACAGAATGATTTGGGTTATCTATTTCTTCTTGAGTGAGATTTGGTAGTTTGTGACTTTTTAAAAAGTGAGTATTTTATTTAATCTTACACTGTTTTTACTATCTCTAAGACATGCATGGAAGCTTTTCCTCTGATCTAGAATTGATGCTAGCCTTTTCCTTACTTACACTCTTGATCTTTGTCACTGGATTCTGGAAGGGGCAAATGAAGACATAGGATGCAGATTAATTGTTCACCTGGGAATCTTCTAAATACTTTTAAGTCTACAATATGGTTCCTGGGTTTCTGTGTATTCTGTCTACCATTTTCCCTTCTCTGTCAAGGAGAGCAGAGGCTTCTTTATTACAGTGGTTTCATATTTGCCATTGCTGGAACATGAAGGGTTTTACTACATCATGGCCAGTTTTTATTTGCAATGTTCACACTGGCAGGCTTGAATTTAGTCACACATGTAACCCAGCATTATCCAAAATGCAGGATGGATGAGTTGCTTTTGTGCCTAGTCCCATGGCTGGTTGGTTGTTTGTTTCTATGTATGTATGTATGTATGTATGTATGTATGTATGTATTTTTCTTGTTTCACAGAAAGGATAATTCCTATATGGTGTCAGCCATTATGGAGGGAGGCCAGTTCCCATTTTCTGCTATGCACATGGTCTATTTTCCCTGTTTAGGTTTCTGTGTGGGTCTTGAGAATCCAGCTTTTAAATCAATACCTGATTGGGGTGCCTGGGTGGCTCAGTCGGTTAAGCTCAAGTCCAACTCAGCTCAGGTCATGATCTCGCAGTCCAGGAGTTCGAGTTCCAGCCCCGAATCAGGCTCTGTGCTGACAGCTCAGAGCCTAGAGCCTGTTTCAGATTCTGTGTCTCCCTGTCTCTCTGAGCTTCCCCCATTCATGCCCTGTCTCTCTCTCTCTCTCTGTCTCAAGAAAATAAATAAGCGTTAAAAAAATAAATCAATGCCTGTTTGTGAGTCTTTTCAGCTTCAACTCTAGCTCACTACTATAGGTTTGAGTTTCCTTCTGGAACTTGGAGATTACCTGGTATTGCTTTTTTACCTTTTGAACTGCACATTTCCATGTGCAGATCAATTCACTTTAAATGAATTTTCCATTCTCCTTTCAATCCATGTTATAATAAATATATATATTCACTTCTTGGGAACCACTAAGTAGTGGTTAAAAAAGAAATACATAGATATATGTATATACATATATGTACATGTGTGTGTGTGTGTGTGTGTGTGTGTTTCCCATTGCCTCCTAGTTTCTAATAACTGTGAATCCCAGAAGTATCTGTATCTATATCTATATCTAAATCTATATCTATATCTATCTATATAGATAGATATCTGTAGGGCAAATTTAACAACAACAAAAAAATCTGAGTCTCTGTAAAAACAGTGACTCTCAAACAGAAGAGAGAAACCCTGTTTTTTCCACAATCTACTCAGTATTGGTGGTACAGATAAAAATATCTCCTTAGAACTATTATCATGAGAACTTAACAATTTGAGATCTTGTCTTAATCCTGTGTGGGAGGACTGCTTCTGACAAGCTTAATTTTTTTGCTCCAGATAACTCACCTCTCAACTTGTCAAGTCTCTGATGTGAGACTCAGTGTTAAACAAAGAGTCACATTGAAAGACTTACACAAGTGGAAAAGTTTAAAGTAAGGTAAGATATAGCTCTCATTAATGAAGGGAAAAAATTCTATAACCTCAGAGATGATTCTGTCTCTTTCATGAAAATAATTTACAAATGGGCTTTCTCTAATCTAGTCAAGTCTTTGTTACAACTCTCAACAAATACGAAAGGGGGTCAAATCAATTTATTTTCAGTTTTATCTCAATTCTTCAATCCTACTTTTGAAAGATTGCTAATATTTTTTCCATTTCATATTAACATAAGCTGGAATAATAAATGCCAGTTATTTAAACCAATTGAGCTAACGTGTCAATAATGACACCATATCATACGACAGAGAATATGTTTTATGAGGCCTTTCAGAAAACTTCTTTAGTCAGTTAGACTAAAGTCAGGGGTCTGGCTTTCTTAAGGCCCCTCCAGTTCCTTCACTCCCTTTGGAAAGTGCACTGATATATAAATAGAATGGGGATTCAAGTTCAGCCTGATATACCTGTTGCTGTTCTACACTCTGAAGCTTGACAGACACGGTCTAAGGAGAAATGTGAAATGACAGTGTTTGTGAGAAAACTACAATCGTTTATCAATAGTTCCCTGTCAAGGTTGTAGAGCAGCTCAATGCCTAACACACATTGATCATCAGTAAAAATGGCTGATAAAATTAATACCATTTATTATTAATAACATATTAATAACAGCTATTAAAATACCAACATCAAAGTCAAGAATAGTTATTCTAATATCCTCCTCTCTACCCTTTGAACATTATTCTCTTTTTCCAAATCTGTCAACGTTTTCTCTTCTCTCTTGTTTTGTAACTCAATTCACACAAGCTAATGACTGACCCCCATGCCTACTGTAAACATTTAAAATAAATGCTTCAAGGGGCACCTGGGTGGCTCAGTCGGTTAGGCATCCGACTTTGGCTCAGGTCATGATCTCACGGTCCGTGAGTTCGAGCCCCGCGTCAGGCTCTGTGCTGACAGCTCAGAGCCTGGAGCCTGTTTCAGATTCTGTGTCTCCCTCTCTCTCTGACCCTCCCCCGTTCATGCTGTCTCTCCCTGTCTCAAAAATAAATAAACATTAAAAAATTTAAAAAATAAATAAAATAAAATAAAATAAAATAAAATAAAATAAAATAAATGTTTCAAAATGTCTAGCCTGAAAACTATCTTTAGGTTTCAGTGTACAACAGCATATATATTTGTAAATTTTATTCCATTTTACCTTATCTCTTCTTTGTGTATATATCTCTCTAAGACAACATATGAATCCAAGATCCATGAGGTCAAATACTGGATGTCAGGTTAGTGCATCCAAGTCTCCCGCACACTAGAGGTTACAGATTGAAGATGCAGTGAACAGCTGATGATGATGGTAATGATAACAGTGATATATCTTCCAGCTCTGTGCAGAAGCTGGGTTCCTTCCAATGTTCAGATGCAATAAATCTATGACATTTAATAATAGGATTAATGAATTAGATGTTATTAAGGAGTTTAACTTCAAAAAAATAAGCACCATATCATAATATATTATCTTCTGAAAATACATTTTAACTCCTCGATCTTCACGCAACCATGCCTTTCTATATATCAAAATAAAGGGCTGTGAATCATTACATACACTCCCACTGAAAATTCTAGAAAGAACATTTTCAAAGATAAAACTGTTCTGCACTAAGCCCATTAGTATTGTGTGACCAATTTGATTCCTCCTTGTAGTTTAATAACTTACAAATGCCATTTTCGAATTCTGAGCTGTATTCTGAGTTTCTGGGAATCTGAAACAACGAAACTTATTCCATACCATCTCCCCCCAAGAAAATATGATTTCTCAAAAATCACTTTCTTGCTGAGGTCTTGTCCTGTATGTCAAGTTTTTGCTGGAAGCCAATTTTTATTGCCAGGTTATAAACCTCTAAAATAGTAGCTCTATTATGAAAACACTGACACAACCTTAGCCATAGTGATATGAATGGCAAAAGTATAATACACTGAACACAGCATCAGCCATTAGCTCAAATAGCTTGATTATGCCCCATTGTTGTTCATTGTCCCCTATACATTTGCTATAATGCCTGTGGTGCCTTTCAATACTACTTAACTATAGGCTGTCCTTCAGGAAATGTCAGGCACAGCCACCTATGGTCACATGGAGACATGTGCTAGTTAGCACTAGTTTGTCACCGAGATTTTAACTTGATACAGTTAAATTTTTTTCTGTAATAATACACTCCTTTACCAAAAGTACACACACCCCCAAGCTATATTGCAATGTGAAGCTGCCAACTTACCTCATTATAGCCTATTGTTTTTAGGTGGTTTACTAATGAGGAAGATGTCTGAATCAATCTGCTGTTTACAGAACAGGGGAAGAAAGATTTTCCCCCATTTTTTTAATTTAAGTAGTTCTTTAGCCTTAATGGTTGGTGCTTTACTTGAATGTGTACCATTGTAACACTGGTTTATGGAACCATGTGGTAGATTACAGCTTGATCAGACTGAAATAAAATCTTGGGCCCTTGGTGAGTTACCAGTGTGAGCAGAAGTACTGCGCCATGTGAAACGAGACATTCTCAAATCAAACTCCCAGAATCTCCCAATAGATGAGGAAGAAATACCTTGCTCTCTTAAGGGTCATGAGAAACTCTTAGGAAACATGCTGCTGATAGGTAGAAAAGGATATCACAAGATTCCTGGCTCATAGCACCGGAGCGAAACAAACACAAGTGTAGCTTAATGACATAAATGGCTTTCCTTCTTTCTTTTTAAATCCACAGACTTCCAGTGGGAGATATATGTAAAAGACATACATATGAATTTTGGCAAGAGAGGCACAGTACTTTGCATTAACAATACTAATATTGTTATGGTAATTTTTCCTGGAGTGGTTGGCTTATAGTGAGTGAGAATATTAGTGAATTCTAACAAGATCTATAACTTTTCATGTGTGGCTAATAGTTTCATGAGAACATATCCAACCCTCAAAATAATGTCTCAATAAATTGTTAGCAGTATGTCTACATAAAAGGAAATAAGGACATTATTTTGGCGTATTTGCCTTGCTATTATCCTTCTAATATGAAACAATATGGAAATTTAGGTGCATCTGCTTTTTTTTGAAGGATCATGAACTGTGAAGTCAGGCCACAATGAAATAGATTATATTCTTCTTCTTCCCCATACACAAAATAGTCTAAAAACGAGCATAAATAGGAGCATAAGTTTATACCTTCAATCCAAATTGCAAAAGAAGTCACAGAAACTATTTTCCAATCCCAGGTGCACACTCAAGAAATGAAACCATAACATCTGAGTGTATTTATTCCAATACACACACATTTATTCCAATGCATTCCAATCTGAGTGCATTTACTCCAAAAGATGTATGCACATACACACACACACAGTTTAAGTATAGGGGCAGTGATATGACTGCCTAAAACTGTAGGATAGTGTATTCGTATATGACTGTTGCCTTAACAAATTTCCACAAATTTAGCAGTTGAAAACAATATCCATTTATTATCTCACAGTTGCTGTATATCAGAAGTCTAGCAGGCTCAAAGGGGTCTCCGTTTGGAGTCTCCCAAGCAGAAATCAGGTTTCTGAAGGGCTGTGTTCCTTTCTGGAAGCTCCAGAGAAGAATTCATTTCCACATTCATTTGGGTCGATTAGCAGAATTCAATTTCATGCAGTTGTATCACTGAAGTCCCCACTTCTTTGCTGACCGCCAGCTGAGGGCCTTTCCCAGTTTTCAAGGCCTCCCATATTCCCTGGTTCATGGCCTTCTTTCTCCATCTCCAAAGCCAGTAATAGCAGGCTGGGTACTTTGCATGCCACATTTCTCTAACAGACTCATTTCTCTTTCTGACACTTCTGTCTTCTTCTCAAGCTTTTTACAGGCCCATGTGATTACATTGGCCTATCTGGCCAATTCGGGATAATCTCCCCATGTTAAGGTGCATAACATTTGTTCCATCTGCAAAGTTCCTTTTGCAATGGAAGGTAACATATGCAGGAGTAATGGAAGGGGAGAGAACATAAAACCTAAAACCCTACCTTCCATAGAGAGTATTGTATTCTTTAAGTTATCACTTTTGTCAAAATACTGTCAGTTACTCAAAAGGAAAAGTTCTAACTGTAGTAAGCTAAGTCAAATAATTTTATTTTTTGAGTAGGTTTCCAAAAAAATTAGTTTGATCAGGATTACATTACTCTCAAGTCACTTAGTCTTAACAAACCCATTTTTGTTCAAATTTTCTATTCTCTCCTACAATATTAAATTTGTGCTCTGGAACCAAACAGGAGTAGCTATTCTCAGTCTTTGAATAGTAAAATCTTAAATCTATTTCAAATAGACTGTAACATCACTGTGAGAAGGGTCATGTCTTACTTATTAATTTCTAGAGACAAAATCAGGATGAAAGAACTCTGTGATCCAGATCCTGCTGAAGACAGAGCCATAAACAATAGAAACATTTGTTACTTGACACCTTGAAGGTGTCTATGTTTTATAATGTTGAGCTGTAAAACAAGATAACCCAATGTAGATATCTATTTCATCAGCTTCTGGCTGTTCCTATTATATTTCATAGGCATACCATCTCTGAGCATACAGATCTCCAAGAGAATACAAACTACCCATATACTTCCTGCAAACAGTAACCTGCCTTGCACAACAAGCCAGCCACATTCCAGAAGACCCACCAACTGGAATTAGGTTGGCATGAGGGGTAGATAATAAAACAGCTATACTCAACACACTTTGAGGAACTCAAGGGGAAACCCCTGAGGCAGGATTCTACTTCTTTCACTCTGGTTATCAGATGCATGAAAAGGTGGGGGTGAAGGTGAAAGACTATGATGCACGATCAACTGAAAGTGAAGATTTGAGGAAAAGCATCCTAGTTTGAGCAAATAATTTTCAATAATAAATGTTTGTAGGGGAAGGACTGAAAGAAAACATCAAAAGATTCTTTTGGTAAAGACAAGTAATACACTTGGTGGGGGTGGGAGAGACTATGACCCCTCATTATGTGCATGAGACATTTGTTTTAAAAAGCAGATATGTCTGCAACTTTTTAGATGAAGCTATGGTTGTTTTTACTGCTCCTTCAAAAATATCAGAGGAAGGTGATTAAATTGAAAGTTTAAATCATATGCAGTGGGCAGTGTGTAAGACATTGTTCTTTGTGAATTTGTAAGGCCATACTTTCTAAGATATCCTAATAAACCTAGGAAAAGACACAAGTTATATAAATGTGTTTTTTTCCCTCAAAGTTTAAGAAAAATGTTCAACCAAATCAATTTCCCTTTTTATAGTAAGAAGCTCTTTCCAGTTCAGACTTCTTTTCTCCTACTGGATAACCTTCTTGGGATATCTCTTTGTAAAGATTCTGCTTCTCTCAGAATAGCCAACTTTATAAAACTTCATGTTTCTTCATGTTTTATGTGACATGTGAAATAATTATGATGAAAGAGCCCTTAATTTATTTGGAGGTATAAACAAATTATTGATATTAATGATAATTATAAACTCTTCTTATTATGTCATTCCATAATAAAATCTGGTTGAAAATCTAGTTTTGACAATCATATTTTAAATAATGAGATCTTTTAATATAATCTAGATCTGAAAAGCTACATTTGCTCCCTGGGTATTTTTACTACCTACTCAAAGCTAATATATGTTTCACTTGTCACTGAAGTTTTATGTGTAATACTCTTAGTAACAGAGGGCAATTATTGGGTTAAAGTTGACGCCAACACATTCTTTATCAAGCATGAAAACCTTACCTTGACCTTAATACAATTATTTTTATAAAATGAAGAATTAATGCTTTCCAAAATAGTCACAAAATGATGTGGGCTCTGTATTAGTTTAAGGTTAAGAACTCATGACACTGTAAATGAGATGCCTATTTTCCAGTATTCATTTGCATGATTAAAAGGAAATCTTTGTGTAGCCGAAATTTGGGGGCAAATGGTCATAGTATCTATTCATAGTAACAATTTATAGTGCCTTGCTTTTAAAATTTTAGTGCATTCAAACATTAGTCGAACTCAAAAATCACAAGATCATGCAATCTCTGCATTAGGAAGGACTACCATAAAGATAACTTAGGCCAACTACGTCTCCAGAGTATGGTTTACTAAAATTTTTCAGACCTAATTTGATCCCTCCAACTCCCTATCAATGATGCGAAAAAATCACAAGCCTTTGGCATTTTCAAGTAGTTCCAATTTTCAGAAAGGTTTTTCCATATAATGAGTCAAAATGGGTTATTTTCTTTTGCTATAGGAGTTATATAGACTAAGTCTGATATGCCTTTTTCATAAGAAAACACTTCATATATTTTAAAGCTCCTTTGTCCCCTGAAGTTATATTTTATTCTTTGTAGACATCTTAATCATTTTAGTCTTTTTTTTTCTTTTTTCTTTTTCTTTTTCTTTTTCTTTTTTTTTTTTTAAGACTTCTTTATCTTCCTTTTTTTCTCTGGAAGAGGGAGTAAGACAGCAGTTGAGATCTCAGTCTATGGAGTTAGTCATGTCTGACTGTGAAACTCTTTTCTGCCCCCATTAACTTGGGTTTGGATGAAACTGGTTATTTCATCTCTCTGAGCTTTTATTTCTTCTGCCACCTCGATGACCTTAAAGAACTTGTCTAAACTCTCTGAGCGTTTGTTCTCTCCCTTACTATTTAAACTTGAGTAATATATTTACCATTTTTGAACTCCTATTTCCTCATGGAAATAATGGACTCACTGTGAATATTACCAAAGACAATTTGTGAAAAGTACTAAAAACAAATTTCTGGAATACAGAAAGCACTTAAAAAAAGTTAGTGTTGCTTTTCTCCTTTTTGATTAATCATATTTGTCAATATGCCTGCCCTCCTTAGCCTGTATCTTCTTAAAAAAAATTAACACACTGACACAAAAATTAAAATGCTGATAATTAATTTGAAAAAATATAAGCCCTGAGTGAGGACAGTGAGGCAAGGAAAAGTATGAAATATGTTACTGTGATGTCTACTGCTTTCCAATGAGCTGCAAAGAGATGCAAAATGTCACACGGCAAATAAGTATGTTTGCCATCGTGTGGGATTTCAATGGAATGTTCATTGTAGAGAACCACACTTGGATACTGTACACAAAGGGAACAACAGAAAAAAATAGATCTGCATGGATACATTTGGTCTCCTGTTTCTCAGTGGCCTTTCCATTTCTAGGTTGTTCCATCTTTTTCCCCACGGGTTACACAAGAAGCCAGATCCTAGGGTTTGTGGTACAATATCTCAACCATGTCTAAGAGTGAAGGAATGATTCCGTATGTATTAGACCAATTAAGAAGAACAAAAAAATCTGAGAAACTACTAGCAAATGCTGCATTCTCAATGTAATTCTTTTGGAATTATCTAAAATTAGGTGAAATATTAGCTGATTAATTGTTTAATTATTGTTGGACTATTACTGTAACTTCCATTAAATTAATCCAGGAGTCACAAAACAAGTTCACACCGTTGACTTATATTTTTACATACATGTAAATAAACCATTATTATTATTTTCATTATTATTTACTATGTTTTTAACATTGCCACTGTATGATTCTATCTCTGCTATATGATCCTATCCCCCCTCAATGAAATTAATTGCCTTACTACTACATGTGTTCTAAGATATGCCCCAAATTTATTTTTCTATATTGAACACTAATTTAAAATCTCTTCTTTTGATCAACTTAAACTATTCTCTCCTATCAAGGTTTCTCTTCTATGTTAACTTTGTTAATCATATATACAATACACTCTTCAAAAAATGTATACATATTTATAGCCAAGCCCTTCCTTAAGAATCATTTAAATGCTGTCTTCTTTATGAAGTTGCATCATAACTCCAGATGGAAATTCTTTTTCCATTAAGCCCTCATAACAGTAGCCACTTTCTCTTTATGTTACAGTAATAGATTCATGAGTCTTATTTTCTCTATTTCACTATCACTTCCTTTAGATTTGTGTTCATTCACTGCTCATCTATGTAGTGTAGATATTAAATCAGCTGCCATGACATCACTGATGTGGAGTTCATTTCTGTTTTAACTACATAAAATACTTGGTAAGTATATAATATATGTTATTGAATGTATTCCTTAACATGGTATTTAAATTGATATTTATATTTCTTAAGAATGTGTTTTTAGCCCAGAGGCTAGAGAGTGGTTGTGTAATTCTTCAATCAACTAAATTTTTATTTTATAATGGGATGAAATCCCAAAGCTCTTCCTATTAATTTAATTCAAGATGTGGACAGAGATTAGGTTATACTCTTCTAGCCCCCTCAACCATAGCTTCCTATGTTTTCATGTGATACTGAATAGTTAACCCCCTTTGTCTTAAATGCAAAACTGAGCTTTTTCACAAAAATGTTCACAAGAAAGGTTTGTGATTAGTAGTCTGGATTGAAGATTTAGAGATATGGAAGGTGTCGTCAAAGAGTCGTCTATTGATTCCTTGCTTTTCTCCTCCTCCCACATCTGTTCCTCCTCTCATGCTTCCCACCAGCTGTGGGGAGCTCTCTACTCTCTCTATATCAGTTCCTGCCCGGTAAGATTATAATGTGAGCAATAGGTGAAATTTTAAATCTTCTAGGAGCCATATTTTAAAGAATTTTATAAAGGGGATGCAATTGACTTTAATGAATATTTCATTTAACCCAACATATCCAAAATATTAATATTTCAACATTTACAATATCAAATTAATAAAATATTTTATATTTCACACTAAGTCTTCAAAATCTTTATGTATTTCACACAGTACATCTCAATTTACACTAGCCACATTTCAAGTATTCAATAATCACATGTGACTACTATATTCAATAGCCTGACTCTGTTATGCAATCAACTTATCTTCCTCAAGGTCCTACCCCCAAAATTTTACACCCAAACCTCTTGAGTGTTTTCTTCTCTTGCATGTGCATTTTCCTCACTATTACATATGAATTATCTAAAGATAAGCTGATATCCTTATTTACTTATTGTTTTTTTTTTTTTATCTATACTACACACCTAATTTAGTGTTTAGTATGTATCACTTGAGTAAGACATATGTTAGACTTTAACTATACCCTCTGTTAATTCCCTGATCTTTTCATTGTACTCTTTCTTTAGATCTACTGAGCTTTTATCTGATCAGCCATGATTGTAATGATCTGGAAAGCAGTTCAGTATAATAGAAACAACACAGATACACATATGCTATAGTCTTGGATCTACCTGCGGCAATCTGTATGGCTTCAGGTAGTAACTTAATCTCATTGTAACTGTGATTCTTAATCTGTAAACAAAGACAAGTATTCATAAATTTCCTGCCACAAAAGGATTTTGCAAGCACAATATAAAAATGTATGTCAAAGCATTTTCTAAGTTGTAAAGCAAAAAAAAATGTGGTTATGTTATTTGTTTTGCTTTCGATAAGCTGCCTAATTTTTTTGCCTTTGACTAAAGTAGAACATTGTGCCAATGGTTCACAATAGCTTTTAAAATCCCCTCATAGCTCATAATTTATAGTTTTGAGTCCAGTAACTTAGAAAACCACTTGGGATTAATTTTTCCTAAGTATATTAATTTGCTTGTCTACACTGAAGCTTTATTTTTCCATGTCTTACAGACTAGTAGGGGATTCCTAAAGCTAGCTAAATACCTTTATAGTGTTATTAAGCATTTTAATCCTGGATAGAAAGAAGCAAAGAGAAATTTTTAAAAAGAGAAAAGCATAATAAATGTACTTTTGAGTAATTGGATTTATTACAACTAGAAAAATATGCTTTGCCAAGATAAATACCCATTGCAAATCAGCATCGTCAGAGTTCTGAATTCACTTAAATATTTTAGTAAATTTATTAGCCCTGTTTTGGCAAAATTATAATTTTTAAAGGCCCCAAAGCCAGGAAAAATAAAGATATGAATGCTCTTAAGACAAGCTTCTCTATTTTTTTAGGTGTAAAAGGAACAGAAACAAAATTTCCTCTAAATATTACACGATTTACATGTTTTCCAGGAAATTTATGTTTATTTTTAAACGCAAAAATATCAGGAGCCATTTGGCAAAGCTGAAATATGGATTCAAACACACACACACACACACACACACACACACACACACACACACAATATGAAATACACTTAATGAACAACCTTTGAACAGCACACCTGCTCAGAAAGCACCAACAAAACAAGTTCAGGGCAACAGATTTCACTACAATCATACAATGGGTGAGCTGCTTAATCAACTCCAATACTGTTTGCTCCAGTCTAATCATGATTTTTGCCAAATATGAACAGGCTCTGGCTTTTGAGTAAAATTTCTCACCATGAAGCTTTTAGTATATTTTATACAATTACCTGGATTATAACTACTTTTAAAGATTTCATCTTAATTTATTATATTTCAAAAATTAGATTAGTGCTTGTAAGAATAATAATTTTTCTAAGCCATTCTGAAATATTAACATCACCCACAGTAGTGCAGTTTTGCAGTCAGTGGTCCTTTAATTTTCAGTTGTGTCTTTGCTTATGATCTAAGTTAAGAGCTTTCCCTATGACTGTATAAATACCTAGTGGCTCTTCCCTCCTGCCAATTTCATTTGAGGGCCTAGTTTTGGTCATCATTCTTTAGTTCAATCTTTGGATTATACTATCCTGGTGCAAACTGGTGAAAGCCTATGTTTCTTTTGGTTTTCTTACATATCAATAGAAGAAAAATCATAAAGTTAAAACTATTAAGATTGCAGTAAGTTAGGAAATTTTAAAAATATATATAGAAAATGACAAAAACAAAAGAATCTAACAAGATCTACAGCCTTTGACTTTTCTTTGATAATAGGACAATATGGCACTTCAACCCATGGCATTAGGGTCCTAAAGCCAAACTAGCAGTCAATAAATATCATGAACCACAGCCAACTTGAATTTGATTACTCAGTGGTTATAGAGCTGAAACCCAAAGCCCCTGAAAAGAATCCTAAGCTTGTGACATTTACAAAGCTGTTTCTAAAGACAAAACAGGTATGAAAGGTCATGACAGACTAAGGCTTTGGGGGGCAGGAGGAGGGAGCTATTCATCCACAGAAAGATTAAAGGATTCAAAGTTGTAGAGAACAAAGTTTGTAATTTTTCTGTATACAAGAGAAGGTTTGTTTGTGATGCATATACCTACCATGTACCTTAAATCTGAAAACACAACGAAATTAGTATGGAATAATTGCATTCCCTTCAATCATTTTTTCAGGTCCCCTTTCCTTCACATGCCCTATGAATCCCAACATGAAAGCACATGGGAAAAAAAACAGTGAAAGAATTGAAGAAACAAGAGAAAGTGGGGAAGTGGAGTCCATTGTTTTTACAGCTATGTTCTGCATAATAATTTGGAGAATATATTATAATCTAGAAACTTTGGCCGATAATTCTATATAGTAGATATTTTGGGGCTTCCTTGCTAGCATCCATTCCCTGTCCTTCTCAATAACTACTGATATTTTTTAGAACACCACATGATCCAAGCAGGCTGTCTTAGGCTGAGATAACTAACCTAGATCGACCCAATATCAATTATATAATATTTATTTATCTGTTATTCATATAACCTATATAAACCAATAAGCTTGAACTAATTCCATCTCTGGTCTTTTCATTTATTTGGGCTAAAAAACTTCCATTTTTTTTTGTTTAAATTTGTCTGTGTCATGTTTCTGGCTACCTGCTGCAAACAAATGAATCCTAACTGATCTCTCAGTGTAAACCTTTAGGAATAGCTAAATTAGCATTATTTAAACTTCTCCATTTTTGTAACTATATTACTATTTTAAAATATATTATGCTATAGTCTGAAATTTTTTAAGTTCTTGAATTGAAATAATCAAAGATTGACTTTGAACAAAAGTACCAATTTTTAGATTACAAAATGTCTTGACATCAATTATCACGAGCTTTTTTTTTTTTTTTTTTTTTTAAATAAA
>NW_026057577.1:97892468-97914200 GCF_023721935.1 Panthera uncia
TTTATTTTTTATTTATTTATTTATTTATTTATTTATTTTTTTATTTTTTAATATATGAAATTTACTGTCAAATTGGTTTCCATACAACACCCAGTGCTCATCCCAAAAGGTGCCCTCCTCAATACCCATCACCCACCCTGCCCTCCCTCCCACCCCCCATCAACCCTCAATTTGTTCTCAGTTTTTAACAGCTTTTAATTAATGTCTCAAGCAGGGAATAGCCATCAGCACATTACTTAATTGGCATTTTCTTCATATTTGAATATTATCAAATTTTCACATTTGCTTTAAATAAAGCCACCTGCTTCCATTGTATTCATTAGTAACAGTCATAAAATAAAGTTTTACTGAACGATTTTCAAACATTTGTGTTTTTCAAAGTAATATCCTTATCAATATAACTCTATTTGTCTTATGTATGCATTTATAAAATACATATTCATGCAATATATATAGAGTATCATTTAGCCTAATAAAGCTTGATCATCACAATATAAACTTACAAACAAGACTCAGCTCTATTCTTTTTTTAAATAAACATGTATAAAATAATTATTTGTGTCTGTAGTAAAATCACTTACATTTTCTGGATTCATAAGCATTATCTACAAGAAGAGAAGGGTGAACTATACCCCCACTAGTTTCTTCCCCAACTTCAAGTTTTTGATGTAAGGAATCTAAAATTATCACTTCTCCAATGCTTTGCCATAAGAATGAACTCCTCAGGTCAAGCCTAATAATGAAAATACTTGGAAATGTGACAATAAAACATTTCAATTGTTACTATTAGTAGCTTAAGACTGTTAATTTATAACATGTATATTTTATAAAAAATTGGCAAAAACAAATTAAGTTCTGAGGCTACAAACATATGCAGTAAACATGTGTATTTTGTCAACAGAATTTAAAACTAATGAAAGAAAGGGAGTTGAAAAACTACTAAAAAACGAGATACACTCTAAATAATAAAAGTTTGCTTCACTATTGCCCCATATGCAAAAGCTGTAGTAAAGATGATTAAAAAGGAGAAAAAGGAAGCAGTATTTGCATTCATTCTGGTAATAGAATATGAAATTAAAGCATGAAGGGATTAATGTTTTAAAGCTTGACTTGCAGTGATAAAGCTAAGGTATTAGAACAGACAACATAACCGTTACAGGATAGACAAGCAAAGAAAAAGCAGCGAATGCCTTAAAGATGAGCAAGTCAACCTAGAATGGAATTACAAAATGATTAATCAATACAAATGAGAAACTGTACAAGGAAAGAGAGCTTGGTGAGACTTCTTATGGGACTCAACACTGCGGCCGCTTAAAGATAATGAAAGGAGCCCCGGCAAAGCCAAAGAAATGCTTTCATTCCGTAGCAAAGTCATTTGTGAACAGTTTAAATTACCCTAATCACCTCCCCTCCAGCCGTCAGTAGGCTCTGACTCTTTAGTTATTTAAAAAAAGGAGTTTGGGGAAATGAGTTCTGCGAATCTAAGCTGCAAAATAATTATACACACACCGTTTTAGCATTTTAACAATGCAATCCCAAACATTTGTTCTCATTAGAATGCAAATCGACTCATTTAATAATCCCACAAGAGAATTCCACCACACTCAGCTTAAAAAGCGCAATGGTATTCAAAATATTATTAATAAATGCCAAGTATGGAAAAGCCAGTTTGCTTTGCCAACAGCTCAGGCTAGATAAAAGAAATAGACTTACATTTCCAACCTTTTTTGTGTGTTGTTTTTTTGACCAAATTTAGTTTAATTGAAATTTAACAGTTGAACTGGTCTAGGAAAGACTTCAAAACAGGAAAAAAAAAAAAAAAAAACAAGGTGACAATATCCTCTGTCTGGCACATAAACTTTCACACTCAATCACAGAGTCACAGCTTATCATGCAAACCAAAGACATCCATTTATCCTGAATAGTGTCTCATTTCATTACTCTAAATTGTCACTAATTGTCTTAACCCATGGTAGACAGGAGACAGTTTGGGATTTAGTTTTGTCCTAAGTTGCAAACTTGGAATAATCATCAGAATTTATGAATGTGAGCTATGTTTAGCAAGAGTCTTCAGTAGGAATAAAAACTTTTTTCAAAAAAATACAGTTTGGGCCCTAAACAACCCACATAGCTTTTTTACATAGTTAACATTGAAAAATGAATATTATATACAACCTGAATCATAACATGAATTGATTCCCCAAAACTTTTATATTAAAAGAGTCTTTTAGACCATTTTTCAATTAGGAATATTACTTACATGTGGAATGGACATAATTTTAGTAAAATTCAATCATCAATTCACTCATTTTTCATTCAGATTTTTATATGCAAGTCACTGTCCTATTTTATGTCTTCATTATCAGTGTGACTTTCTTTGATTTAATTTCTTGCTCATATCTGAGCCTCCTTTTCCTTTGTATTTCGAGGAACTATGGAAACTACCAATCACTTTTCTAACTCACTGTACATGCACTAAGAAAGGATTTAAAACGTAAACACAGAGGCAAATGGCTAAAAAAGTGCTACCCTTTAGAGGAGTAGTGCCATTAAAAAAATATGAGAGTAGATTTTCAGACATAAAGACGGATCCAAATATCTGTTTTGCACATTCTTTGTGAGGGGGTAAGAGTAATAGTGTAGAGGGGATTATTTTATTGAATCATCAAAACCAGAAATAATTAAATCAATGTCTCTATACATAAGTGAATGATTGTGTACACACACCTGCGTGAATACACACACACACACACACACACACACCCCAGGATAACACCTGAATTGCTTCCCCAATCAACTATGATCAAATTAAATGATTCAGTTGTAAACAATTAGACAGACTGTGATCCACGTCTGCTAATAAATGCATATTTATTATATTCAGACTTTTGCATACATATTCAGAATTTGAAGTTAATACAGTATGGTTTAGATGGTTTATTTTATACAAACATTTATAGACCAGAAAAAAATACTCTTAAAATGGGTTATGAACTAAATTGTGTTCCTCCAAATTCATATGTTGAAGACTTAATCCTCACTGTGAC
This sequence comes from Panthera uncia, assembly GCF_023721935.1. Taxonomy (NCBI): domain Eukaryota; kingdom Metazoa; phylum Chordata; class Mammalia; order Carnivora; family Felidae; genus Panthera; species Panthera uncia. The sequence goes on from NW_026057577.1 coordinate 97,895,516, forward strand.
TACCTTTGGAAATAGAGCCTTTAAAGACATACTTATTAAATGAAGTCATAAGAGTAGGGCCCTAATCCAATCCCAGGGTCCTTAAAGGAAGAGGAAGAGACATCAGGGATGTGTGTGCACAGTGGCAAGGCCATGTGAGGGCCCAGTGAGAAGGTGATCATCTGCAAGCCAAGAAAAGGGGCCTCAGGAAAAAAAAAAAAATCTGCCAACACCTTGATCTTGGATTTCTAGCCTCTAGAACTGCGAGAAAATAAACTTCTGTTGTTTAAGCCTCCCAGTGTGTGGTATTTTGTTATTGCAGCATGAGCTAGCTAATACAGGATGTCATCTCTTTTCTCAAAATTCCTTAGGCACATTCTGTACCTTTCTCACACTGTACACACAGATTAACATAAAGAACAGATAATACCGAGAACATGCCAGAAAACAATGAAGTCTTTTATTAAATACAGGGTTTAGAATGGTATTCAAATTGGTAATTCAGGAATCAAAAGATGGATAGTTGGGAACAATTAAGGGAAAAATGGTGATGTTTATCTATTTGAGAAAATGGTCTAAAATAATTACCCAAAGCAGTTGCGTTATAATTAACAAAGGCAAGAGCAATGTTCTTTTAACCTAACAAAGTCACAAAAATAAGATAGGCTCCAAAAGGAATAGTTAGGATAAGCCTCCTCCACTGTAATTAATGGGTAACAGTAATCACCCTCATTGAAGAGTAGTGAGGTCAGTTGGTATCTACATACCAACATCAACCGAGCTGTTAAAACATGCAGTTTAATCTCCCAAGACTTTTCTCTACAGCAAAGGACATTTCAGTGAAGATAAAAGGATCCTACCATACTGTTTTCCTGTATACTAGCAAATATAAAAGTAAAAGTGACTATAGATGAAGGGGATGAATATATGCTGACCTGTTTTGAGATGGGTAGTCATTTGTAATTATATACCCTGCTAGATGCATTCCTGTAATACATATATTCCAGAGGCATCTGTTATTTGGGAATGGAGAAAGGCAATTTTCAAGACATTTCAGAAGGGAGCATGGAATATGTCCTAGAAGAAGACTCTGAAAAAGCACAGGATGACTGATGGTCACAGACAAGAAGGAAGGAAAGATCAAAAGCAAACTGGCCACTGCAAATTTGCTTTGTTTGCTTGTGATTTCAAATAAGACATTCTCAGCATTGTAAGAAAGTAAAGTGGTTATCGACACTTTAGGGATACCCTGAACTGCTGTGCCACAAACTGGAGAGGAGAGCAATAGGAGTGCTTTCAAAAAGCCCACCCGCACCCAGGAATCCTTGAAGTATTCTTACTAAACTTAAACCATCAAACTTTCTAGCAATAACAACCATTACCAAGAACTAGGAGGGGAAAAGAACATAGTAAATAACGCTACAAGGAAGCAAAGAGACAAAAGCAGAGCACGGGGCATTCTGGAATGAATGAAATATTAATTTTGATAATTGGGCTAATGGCACTGAGGCAATGATTTCTGTAAGAAAATATGACTTTTTAAAGAGATACACTGAAATATGTAAGGCTTAAGTATCATAATGTCTGGATTTTATGTTAAAACGATGCAGTAAAAGTAAGCAAAGATACACACGAAGCTAATTTGACAAACCCTTGATGATTCTGAATCTGGATAATGAATATATAGGGGCTGTTCTAGTTTTCAGACATTTTATATTTAAAGTTTTTCATGGTGAAAAAATGAGGAAGCCAAGCTCAAAGAACAATATCAAGTGAATCAGTCCAAAGCTTTGCAAAGCCATTAGAAGACAGAATCATTTCCAAGCCAGCCAGAGTCCTCTATATCCTGATGGACTGGATTATCAAACCAAAGAATATGGCACTCATGAGCAAGGCTGTAAAGTTAAGAGGATTCAGAGAGACAGACACTGACAGTGCCTATCCAGTCATTATCAAGATATCAGGAAGTCTTCGACATCAGATCCTCAGTATTTCTTTTCTCAGTGACAATATGTTTTCTATCCTGAGATGACTAAAGAACAGAGGCATCAAACTGGTTGACTACAAGATTGCTGGCAGGTCTTATTTGGTCCTCATAATGTGTTTTTTTTTAATGTTTTTATTTATTTTTGAGAGAGTGCAAGCAGGGGAGGGGCAGAGAGAGGGGAACAGAGGATCTAAAGCGGGCTCTGTGCTGACAGCAGCAAGCCAGTGTGGGATTAGAACCCACAAAGCATGTGAGATCATGACCCGAGGGAAGTCGGATGCTCAATTGACTCAGCTACCCAGGTTCCCCCACATATTGTCTTTTTAAACCTGTTTTACTTTTCACATAAACATTTTTTTTTAACCTCTCCTAAAATATCAAGACGATTTGGTTTTATTTTCCAGTGTCGTCATTCAAGTACACTGAGGGGCAGCTGCTCCTTTAGATAGTGGCACACGCTCTGCAGTCTCCAGGAAGGGCTAACAGTTTATTACAGTGTAATTTCAATGTTCAGCATTGTCAGCCTGGCTCTGGTAGGCATATATTTTGTGACAACTGATGTGGTTTGCTCCATACTATGCCTACAAAAGCATTCATTACACATGGGATAAAATAACTGCCTGAGCTTTCTGCGTCAGATTCTACTTAACATTTAGGTCATTATGTCCCATATTTCTGATTCCATGCTTACTAAATAATCTAGGGGTTCTCATGAGAAGCTATTTATGGTGTATGCATTTGTAGTACGTGGACAATCCTACATTTTAATCTTGGTTCTTTGACTCCTTGACCTCAAGCCCTTTATATCTAAGTTTACTAATTATTCATATGGGATTAATAACTATAGCTGCTCATAAAGCTGTTTGGAATATTAAATAAAATAATGCATATATAGCATTTGCTCCAAAAATTGGCATATATTAAAAACAGGAACTGTTACTATTATTAGAAGTAGTAGTAATAGTGGTAATATTTCATGGGAATTGAGTATATTTTTTGGTCTATGACAGTGAGGTTTTAAGGAAAATTAGTAAACTGTTTTTCAGGTATGATTCAGCTTTCCCTGTTGTTTGATCATACAAGGGAAATAGACTGATCAGGGAAAAACGACATGTACCAGTTATCAACTTACTGCCTCTTAGCTCCAACTCTATCCTTTCTTATACAACTCTGTGCACCTGAAGCTAGATATTGTACACATTTCCCCTTTACCAGCTGGCATAATGTTAGACCAACAGAGTAGAGCAAAATGAAGGGGCTTCTCTTCCTGGTGTGGTACTTGTTTTCTTGCACCTAAGATGCTGCTTTCTTGCCAAAAAAAAACAAAGGTATGCAGGAGATTCAGAGGTGTTCAAATTCCAGTGACTTTTTCCAGCATCCTACTAGAAGTCTCCCAGTAAGTTTTAATCATAGTTGAAAGGGATACTTCCATGTAAGTTTCACCAGTATCTTGGTGAGTCTTCAATATTAGTGTCACCACCGGTCGAAAAGTACCTCAAGGAATCTAGTGTGGGGTTTCTTGTTGTCATTCCTGGTTAAGAACACCTCAGCAACCATTTCCACCACTGAAAGGAGGAGGGACACACCCCTTGCAACAAAGTTTAAATCTCAGTTTTGGGGAGGATATGGAGCTCCTCCAACTTGATTCCTTCCTTGGATACTCCTGCCTCAACATTAGAGGTAACAGTTATCCATTACATCTACTATTCCTGCATTCTTGGGACTTTAGACCTCTTAGAAAATAATTCCTTGTTATACTTAATATTTTTTTTAGTTAATTTACTAGTAAATTTTCTAGTAAATTTCTCTATAGGGATAGACCTACAGATAGGTGGATAGATTGATTGATTGACAGATAGACAGATAGATATGGCAAAAAACATATACTGTTCTGACCCAGATAGCATCCCTTGCTCAATTACTCTGATAGTGTTTACTTTACTTTCTTGGGGAACTGTCTTCCCCCCAAAATATTTGTGGTCCCACAGCAACTACCAATCACCATCCCACCTTGTCCTCCTGAGTCCCAGTCTTCCCTTCATGTGGTTAACATGTGACACAGACTAGATCAATCATAGTACTTCATCTTTCTGGCCACAGTGATTATTTCTGGGTTGGAAATAATCCAATCCAGGACAAGTACGTCTCCCTTAGGATACTATATTTGAATAAAGGGAAAGAGAAGTTTTCCCTTTCCTCTTAGATTACCAACTCTAAAGATGTGGAACTCCTTCCTTTGACCAGTCTGTGGTCAAAGTAAAATATGACTAAAACAAAGAAACAAACAAAGAAAATTAGTCAAGAGGAAAACAAACAAACAAACAACAACAACAAAAAAAAAACGCCACACACCAAAACAAGAAAAGGATGGATTTTGATAGGATTTGGGAGGGAAAAGGAGAAGAAAAAAAAGAGACCAATTCTAGACCAATAGCATCATTAAAGTTCACAAATTTCCTGAGTCACCTCTAACCTTGGAACTTGCAACTCCATGAACCAACTTTTTTTTTTTATCTTATTTTATTTTGTATGCTATTTGAGCTGTTGCAACTAAAATAACCTGAGCTAATTCCACAGTTAATTAATAAATTGAAATCGTATTCTATTTCAATGTCACAGTGATTCAGAATTCTTGAGCACTATTCCAATGATATAGAAAGAAAAATGAATAAATCTCTTTACTTTTAATAGAAAACTACATCCAAATAGCTTTTTCATACCCAAGCATTATATATTTCTGGGTATTCTTTGATTTATTTACATATATTGTGCAATATGAGAACCTTTTGGAGAGTATCTCTGAAAAAATGCTATTATTGAATGAACTCTTCCAGAAAAAGGGAACTCTGGAGACCAAATAGGTCATCCAGCTTTATCTGTGAATACTATTGTTTTAATTAATATAGTTGCTTTTCTGCAACTATTGAATTCTTTCAACCAGAGATTCTATTTCTAACCCTTATGCTATACATAAAAAGTCTAATTCTCCCTTTACAAAAACCATAGATCAAAGGATAACAACAACAACAACAACAACAACAACAACAACACCATCGATCAATTTCAGGGCATAAGTGTCACAAAAATGTCATAATAGTTTTTCAACTAAAGTCTGATAGTTAAATAAGGGCCTTAATATCACCAAAGTGTTATTCCTTTATTTTCACTATTATTTATATTATTTGAGTTCTTCGAATTGATTCATATTTCTCTTCTCTACAATGCTCCTTAGCAGCAACTGTAATCAGCATGCTATCCTTTGTGCAAAAAGCTAGCCTTACTGCTATCTTCATAGTTTTAAACATATTTTTTTTTCCTTGGCATGGTATTTAGTGTACGTCAATCCCATGTGAACTCTGATGGTTTCCTGTTTTCAAGAGTAGCTTAAATCCAGCAATTTCCAGAAGGCTTTTTTTTTTTTTAAACTTCTACTCAGCTCCACTCTTGTGTCTCCTGCTCTCTCTTGGCTTGAGTGTATTTAGCGCACACACTTCTTACTGACTCCATATTTGGATGTTTCAATTGTAAATGAATAATCTTTCTTCCTACTTATATTTTATAGATTATTTTAGAACATGAATTGGGTCTTCTATTAAGTTTTGGACCCATTACTTTATCTTGTCAAGTTATACACTAAGAATTGACTACAGGGGCACCTGGGTGGCTCAGTTGGTTAAGTGCCTGACTTTTGGTGTCAGCTCAGGTCATGATTTCATTGTTCATGAGTTCGAGCTGAGTCAGGCTCTGTACTGACAGCATGGAGTCACCATGGGATTCTTCTCTCCCCTTCTCTCTCTGCACCTCCCTCCTTCTCTCTCTCAAAATAAACAAATATTAAAAAAAATAGCTCCATACCAACATAAAAGTGACAAGAGGAATCTACTGATAGATAATAGACTACACGTTCGCAGAGAATCAAGGCAAGTGCAGGGGAAGTTTTCATTTTGTTTTCATTCACTTAATAATGCACGTGTCTTTTTGTAACATGCTGTCATGCAGCTTCCATTACTGGGATGTAATGTTAGAATATGTTCACACATAGCAAGTTTATATAAGAAAATAAATTTAGCCAAATAAATATGTTTTTTCTGCTTCTGAAAACACAATGGGTGATATTTTCCATATTAGAAAACATTAATGTTTTTCATAAAATTGAACTTATTTGGGTCACATTATTAGAGATGTTTTCTTCCTTTGGAAAAACTAAACACGATTATATTCTATGCCTGAATTTCTTTAATCATCAAAATATAAGGGAGATGTTATTAACAGACTCGAAAATACCACATTCTATGTCTTTGGACTTTAACTCTAAGTAACAGTAATGTTATGAGAACACAAGTTTATGTCCATATACATATGTGTATGGACATTGTCCCTTCCATTTCTAAAACACTGTCGCTATAGTTTCTAAAGCACTCAATCATGATAATTTTTTTTAATTAGACTAATGTATGTTCCCTTAAAAAGCATTAATGTAATATTGAAGATTAAAATTGTAATTTATTTTAGGCAATCTAGACATAATATTCATTCTTCAATTTGATTTTTTTTACCTTTTGAATCCCTTCACCCATTTCTCCCACTCCCAACACTATCCTCCCTGCCTCTGTTCCCTGTGTATATGATTTTTTTAACATTCCACATATATGAGAAATCATATGGTTACCTTCCTTTGACACATTTCACTTAGAACAATGCCCTCAAGGTCCATCCATGTTGTTGTAAATTGTAAGAATTAATTCTTTATAAGGACTGAATATATATATATATATATATATATATATATATATGTATACATATACATATATACACACACAAATATATACATATATGCATATATATATATATATACATATATATATATTACAGTTTCTTTTTCCATTCATTTCGTGGTGGACATTCAGACTGTTTCCATATCTAGGCTATTGTAAATAATCCTGCAATGAATATAGGTGTGCATATATCTTTTCGAGTTAGTGTTTTCATTCTCTTCAGATAAATATCCAGAAGCGAAATTCTTGGATCATATGGTAGTTCTATTTTAAATTTTTTGATAAACCATAGTGGCAGCACCAATTTACATTCCAACCAACGGTGTATTAGGATTTCCTTTTCTCCACATCCTTGGCAACGCTTGTTTTTTTCTTGTCTTTCTGATAACAGACATTCTAACAGGTGTGAGGTGCTCTCTCATTGTGATTTTGATTTGCACTCCCCTGATGATTAGTGATGTTGAGCATCTTTTCATGTGCCTACGGCCATTTATAAGTCTTCATTTTTCATTTGGAAAAATGTCTATTCATATCTTCTGCTTATTTTTTACATACATGGTTTGGTTTTTTGCTATTGAGTTGTATGAGTTCTTTATACATTTTGGATACTAGCTTCTTTTTTTTTTTTAATTTTATTATTTATTTTGAGAGAGACAGAAAGAGAAGAGGAGGGTCAGAGAGAGAGGAGAGGGACAATCCCAGGAAATCTCCCTGACATCAGAGTAGAGCTCGACATGGAACTCCAACCCACAAAACTGTGAGATCATGACTTGAGCCAAAATCAAGAGTCAGATACTTAACCAACTGAGCCACCCAGACACCCCTGGATACTAGCTTTTTACCAGTTGTATGATATGCAAATATTTTTCCCCATTCAGTAGGCTGCCATTTTGTTTGATAGTTTCCTTTGCTGTGCAGAAGCTTTTTAGTTTGCTGTACTCCACTTGTTTATTTTTGCTTTCAATTGCTTTTGCTTTTGGTGTCAGATTCAAAAAAATCATCACTATGTCCTGTGTCAAAAAGCTTACCACCTATGTTTTCTTCTAGCAGTTTTATGGTTTCAAGTCTTATGTTCAAGTCTTTAATCCTTTGAGTTAATATTTGTGTATAGTGAAAGATGGTGATTGAGTTTCATTCTTTTGCATGTGGCTGTCCAGTTTTCACACCACCATTTATTGAAAGGACTGTCCTTTCACCATTTACATTTTGGTCCTTTTGTCATTAATTACTTAACCATGTATGCATGAGTTTATTTCTGGACTCTCTATTCTGCTCCACTGAACTATGTGCCTGTTTTTATACCAAAGCCATACTATTATAATTGCTGTAGCTTTGTAATTTAATTTGAAATTAGGTACCATGATACCTCAAGTTTTGTTCTTTATCAAGATTGCTTTGGCTATCTTTTCTAGTCCTATATACATTTTAGAATTGTGGGTTCCATTTTTGTGAAAAAGGTGATTGGAATTTTGGTAAGAATTGCACTGAATCTGTAAATTGCTTTCATGTAATAGTGAGGACTAAAATTTTATTTGAACTTAACTATAAACTCCTTGAAGTCAGACATTATTTCTTAAAATTCTTTGTAGCAAAAAGTTCTAAGGCAGTGTTAAATTCTATCGATTGATAACTCTTCTACATTTTAGTAAGGTGTCAATCAATACTAGCTAATAAGTAAAGCAGGAATTTATGCATTGTTTATTCTTTCTAGTTCATGAAAAATATGAGACTATTCTAGTAATTTTTACTTACTATGATTTCATTTCAAATTTTTCTGAGTATAAGTGATTTGTGGAGTCTATTTTTGCTTTTACCTTTTGTACTCTTAAGCAATCAGACATGACAGAATGTGCAATTTACTATAGGGTTGGGGGAGTGCCCCTGCTTGCATAGATTTTGTTTTACTCATATTTTCAGTCATCATAGACATGCAATTATTACACAACTGTGTCTTAAAACCATCAAAACAGTTATTTATAAAAAAGAAAAAAGAACCTCCACATACACATTTCCAGGTTAAACTGCTGAGACACTTTTATTCTGATTTAACATTTGTATTTCTAAGTACTTATGAGCCTGCTTCTCGCAGGATAGATTTCTTAATCTTTCCTACAGATAGGTATGTTCATTATTCCCATGCTCACATTTCCTAAATATTAAAAATAAAGTGCTGTGGTTTATATATTATTTACTGACTATTCAGAATGAATCTAAGTTAGCTATATTCATTTTTTATTAAAGTAATCAACTAGATGAACATAGAAAACAAAACCAGTGAATTCAAGTCTCAACACTGTTAAAAAGGAGGGGTTTTTGTTGTTGTTGTTGTTTTGTATTTGGTCACCAAACACCTAAATATGAGGAATTCAATTGAACTTTCACATTTGCATAAACACAAATGTAGTTTGAGTCTATCTGGAACACATTAGAGTGTGAAATAATAAATATCTTGTACATTTGTACCTACTGATACATAAAAAGGTGAGCTCCTTACATGAGTTTATGACTAGCACAATGAATGCTTATTTCCATACAGCATATATAGCTTGGCTAACTTCACAGATCCATTTTCATTATTATAATAAAATTGAAACAATTATCTCTCCACACTTTTATGGATAACTAACATGTTCATTTAAAACTCTTCAGCATTTTATAAAACAAACAAACAAACAACCAGTGGGTGTTTGAGTGGCTCAGTCGATTAAGCATTGGACTCTGGATTTTAGCTCAGGTCATGATCATGAGTTTGAGCCCCATGCTGGGCTCTGCACTACTCATTCAGAGTCTACCTTGAATTCTCTTTCTCTCCCTCTCTCTCTGCCCCTCCCACTCTGTCTTTCTTTCCTTCTCAGGATAAATTAAAAAAATTTAAATTTAAAAAACAAACAAACAAATACAAAAAACAAAACAAAACCAAAAACCAAAAACCAAACAAAGAAAAAAACCTCTTCAACATTTTAATTCCTGTTTAAATTAATATTCAATATCTGAACTATATATGTAACGTCATATTAGAATATTCTTTAAATATATAAATAGTAAACACATTAGGTATAATAGCTATGTTTTTTTTTAATTTTGTTTAAATTTTGCTCCAGACTAATTTATAAATCTTTTTTTTTTTAATTTTTTTTCAACGTTTATTTATTTTTGAGACAGAGAGAGACAGAGCATGAACGGGGAAGGATCAGAGAGAGGGAGACACAGAATCTGAAACAGGCTCCAGGCCCTGAGCTGTCAGCACAGAGCCCGACGCGGGGCTCGAACTCACGGACCGTGAGATTGTGACCTGAGCCAAAGTCGGCCGCTTAACCGAATGAGCCACCCAGGCGCCCCACTAATTTATAAATCTATACTGAGAGTTGTTATGTAACATTACTCAAATCTTTATATCATATTTATGAAAATAATCCTGTTTCAAATCATGTGACCACTTCACCTTCATTAATGTAACCTCCAGTTTTCTATTTTCTGTCCCATTACTATTTTTGTGGTTCTTATCCCTTTCTGAAATTATGTTATTTACATATTTTTTTGAGTTCATCTGTCACCCATACCAGAAGAGTTATAAGAATAGCAACAAAAACATTTAATAGCACTTAATAGTAACTTACATTTAGTGAGTAATTATTATAAGATAGAAACTATTCCAGGGACTTTACAGGTATTAACACATTGAATCCTCATTAGAAACCTTTGAACTTGGTACTATTATTATCTCTATCTGGTAGATGAAGAAACTGAGTCACAGAGAGGTTTCCTGGCTCATTCACAGTCCAATTCAAACAGTGCTCTCTCGTTGCTTCTTCAATATTCTTCCTCTTTCCTTTTCACTGTTGCTTGCTTTATTCATGGCTCACTGCTCATTTCTATGAGAATCACCTTCTTTATAAAAGTGAAATAGGTGTTTCGACAAAAGTGTTAAAAGTATAATATTCAAATATGTAAATATATATTTAGTAATATATTTTAAAATATAAATATATATACATATATATAATGAATAAAGTAGTAGTTAGGGGATACTGATCAAGATACAGTCCATTTTGCACTTTTAAAATATTTCTCAGAGTAAACTGTAATAGTGAATGTCTTGTCCTCAACATTTTGGTGGCTCCTTCCTATCTGCCTGTACAATCCCCGAATACTCTTACTGAACTGTGTATATTTACAGAGGTATTTAAGGAGAATACTAAAAAAAAAAAAAAAAAAAAAAAAAAAAAAAAAAAAAAAAAAAAAAAAGGCTGTCAAGTTGTCATTTAGCTATTTCCACTCTTGTTCCAATCTAGTTTGTGTCCCTCCCAATACACTGAGATGCTCTAGTCAAGGTAACTGGCAATTCTATCTCTGTGTTCTCACAGACACTGGTTACTTTTCTCTTCTTTCTCCTCTCTGAACTTCTCAGATACCCCCATGCTCGTTTTCCACGTAATTCACCTCCTTCTCAGTGTCTTCTGATTTTGCACCTCTATCTAAGTTTTAAATGCAAAGTTACTGAGATAAAACTACAAGCATCAGGGTAGCCCACTCAAAGAATGACCAGTAATTTGCAATAATTTACTAACTGCTGTTTTTGCTCCAATTATCAAATGCTTTGCTTCTTGCCTCTAGCTTCTTCTTTTCCAGACTATGAAAAAAAGAAAACACAACAAAGATTTCTAAAAGTACACCTCTCTGTTACATTCAATTATTTAAACTTTATCCTCAAACACAATACAACCATCTTTGAAGTCTTACAGAACAGTACACACTGTACAGAAATAAAACATTAACCATATTTTCACACTTCAGATGGCAAGAGACTGTATTCTTGGACTGAAGTGTATCTGTTGAAATAATAGAAGGTAAATGAACATATGTCTACACTATCTTAATTCACATTACTCTGAAATAAAATAATAATGAGAGTAAGGGGTAAAAAAAGATATATTCTGGTCAAATAATTTTGGTATATGTTGTTTACTATGTCTTTGCTTAAGATCACAATACACATTTGCATATAAAAGTCTCCAAAAAGCAGTACAAAGAAGAAACTGGTTAATTTGTTTAGCATGTAATACTAAAGCAGATTTGAATATGGTACTTTATCACAATATCTCTCTTTAATTTTGAGAGACAGTCCTACTAATACACCTTGCAACATTATTTTGTGATATGCTACTTTGGAAAATGTTATTATAGAAAAATTACCTGAATAAATAAAATCAGAAGCACTATTTACATCAATCAGTTGTCAGTATTTTATTACTGTAATTATTACTATCATCATCATCATCCTCCTCTAGATCAAGAATTGTTACTTAAGTTGAAGGAGGAAAGGAATAACAGGATCACTTTCTCAAAATATCTCTCTTTAGGCCCACACCAAAATTTCTGAGTCAAACTTAAAGGAGAAAAACCCAGGGAGATAAATAATCCTTTGGAAAAGTTCCACAGGTGATTCTAATACTGATATATTGCTCCCTTCTCCAGTTTTGTCTTTTCCCCCAATCCCTGATCTATATAATTATTCCTATTTTTCAGCTTTACTTGGTTTTATAAATGAGCATATTAATCTCTCAATTCCAAATGTGACAAATATAACTACAAATTTTGCCATTAGTTTTAAGGGTTCATAGAAAGCCTTGTTCTTGTTTCCTTAGGTATCTAAACTGGTAGACTTTACATAAATAATAATTTCACTCAAAACATCTCTAATTTGGGGCCCATAGATCATGCTGCAAATTTTCCTATAGTGAATTAAAAATTATTAAGCTCTGTGGTATTTCAGCTTAGCACTACAGTTTAACAAGTACCAATGAATGTTCTCATTGGAAAAATATAATGAATATTGTATTTGCACGATTATATTTATATTATATAAACCAATGTTCAAAGCTGAGGAAACAATCAACAAAATTCAAGAAGAGTTGAATTTACCAGTGATATCATTTTCAAATTATTGGGAAGCATGATCTTTTTAAAACTAACAGGATCTGGCATTGGTTGTTTTGAATTGATGGTCTGTTTTGACCATACTGGCCAAGCTGGTTGTAAGACATTCAACTTTAAGTTCCAACTGGCTTTTGCTATACACATGTGGATCCAATATTCATTCATCTGGCTTTAGTTACAGTCCCACTTTAATTTGTGAAGGATTTGTTCACTTTATCAACTGATATTTATTCATTTTACTTGACTTCCAAATTGGCAGGACCTCTCTAACACCATCACATGGAATCCAAATTTGCAAGGCTGATCAAATTTCAGACACAAGTCACAATAAACCATAACCCTCCATTCGCACTTCAGAAAAGCATTGACTATACAGTTCTTTACTTATGTACTGTCCCCCATAGATAGAAAAGCAGTGAGGAAGACATTTCATAAGTGTTATGAAAAAGAAAGGGTTATTCTTCCCAAAGAAGTCATAGCTTAGTGAATCCCTTTTATATGTAAACTGATTGACATTCCTTCTGTCTATAGATTATAAATCAAAATTATTTTATAGCTTTCCCTTTAAGAAAATGCCAACCATTTCTAAATTTATGAACAAAAGAAGCACAAAGAATCTGGTAGACTGCTTAGTAAATAAGAAAACCTTTTACTAAAGAGAAGTATAGATACAATGCTGAAATATCACTACTTCTATGGGCTAGAACATGCATTTGTTGAATGAGTATGCATATTTCATATACGGTTTCAATAAACTGTCATCCTATTCATAATTCCACTACTGACTTATCCAAATGCTGCTTAGAAGTAATTATCTCTGCTAGTACATTATAAAATTAAGATAGTATCTATTGATTAAAAATATTTTGACACAGCAAATATGTTTTCAATTTGTTAGGAGAAAAAAGAAAACTACCATAATACCTTCAGACTAGATATGAATATCAAATTCAACCTCTAGCCAGGAAACCTTAATTTGAGCACCAACATTTAAAAGCTGTCATGTGAGCATATAGTTCTATAAAGCAAACTGATCTTTCAGGAAATTCAAGACGGGTTTGTTTACATTTCCACTGAGCATTTCTCTTTCTAGAGAGGAGAGTCATAGCTATGAGTAGATTTACTGAGAAGATCTGCATGCCGTCAGCATCACGCATCTCCATAGTCTCTAGCCGGCTTGGGGCAGAGGTGAATTATCTGGTTTATGGGGGCTCAGATAGAGGTCACTGCTTGGATTGCAATTCTGACTTGCCTGTAGTTTATTTTGTGTAAATGTGGAAGTAGCAGCTTCTGAATCCCTGTAGTGAAGGAAACCTTATCCTCTGTTTGAGGCTGGATTTACCCTGAGTTTCCATGATGAGATTTTATAAACAAAATTCTTTTCTTGGCAGATATAAATATGGAGAGACTTATCTTTCTTTTTTTTTTTTTTTTTTTTTTTTCCCTGAGAATCATTATAGGCACCAAAATGTGACTATTAACATGTCAAAGTATATTTGGGGTAGAAAGTGGACATGCTCATTTCTAAAATGTGCAAGTTGAGACATGAATGACTTAATTTTCATTAAAAAAAACACTCAATGGCATACAGTGCTTCTAAACTGTCCTGAATTTCGAAGTTGAAAAGAGGATTTATACTCTGTATTTATAGAACAAGTAGAAATTTATTTTGATGATAATGTTATTAAGGCAACAGCATATTGGGACTAAAGAAACACTGTTGGATCATTTTCTTGACATTAAAATTTTGTGCCAATTTTATTGTTTATGGGCATTGAAGAGAAAAAAAAATCTGGGTAGCAGTTTAATATCCTTGCCAATTTCAAAATGTCCAACAAGGCAAAGAACTGGCCAAGTTTCAAATACCCCTAAAAGGTCATCGTCTTGAGGCAGGATGAGCACATATCATACAGCTGGATGTTTTTATGTCACTAAAGAGCACATTTCAGAACAGTTTTCTCCAGGTCTCAAGGTTGGCAATTCATGAAGGCAGAGTAAATTGCCAAAAACACTCTTTTAAACAGGAGGTGTTTAATGAAACAAGGTTGGATATCTCATATACTCATAGGATTTTTTTTCCCCTTACCAACAAGTAATTCCAAATATATCAAAAAGATCATTCACTGGCCTCAGGTGGGAGGCAGTGAAACATAATTACTTTACTTCTTAACTTAAATGGGGACATTGAGTCAGTAATTATTTACTCTCTCTTTAGAAACATCATTTTATCCTGCTGGTATTATGTGAGTAGTTCACATTAATGGAAAATCCATTTGGCTTTATTACGGTAGAAGGTATTCAAAAGCAATCAAATCTATTGTCAAACTGGGGTTGACTTTGCAGAAAATGATTTCAAAATGGCCTTTATTTTGTTAAGGAAATTCTATGTAACTATTACAAAGAGGATAATTATGGACATAATCAATTAACTGTTACTGGATTTAATTGAGCAAGTATGAACTATTGGTTGAGTTCAAGTAATGAAATTTGGGTTAGATCATAGAAGTCTAAACACTGAGACATCTTAGCAGTCTTTTAGGCATATGCAAAAATAAAATGTTCAAAAGTTACAGTGATTTTATCTGTGTAATAAAGAGCTTTCACATGAGTTTATTTAAGGTCTAGGTATAGGATTAGAACTTTATTTCCTCCTCTACTCCATGAAAACATAGGATGTCTTTTCTCCAGATGATCTCTCACTTATAGAGGGCAAAAAGTAGACAATGCCATGAAGAATTCAAAGGCATGAGTTCCCAGCTCCAGCTTTCTTAGGGGACAAAGAGGATAGCACATAGACTTAACTCATTTATTTATTCATTTGCTCATGAACAATTATAGAATCTCTCCTGTGTTCCAGGGATTTTTCTCATTCTCTCAAAATAAACACATGAGCTTAAAAAGTAAAAATAAAAAATAAATAAAAAAGAGGTTCTACTAAAATTTATCTGATGTAGACAGACATATTTGTTTAAAATTACTGAATATTTAAAAATTAATAAAAAGATGAGCTTTTCATTTTATAAAATGTATAAATTTGTTTAAAATAATATACTCTATTTTCAAATTTTATTTTTCATAAAAATTTCATTTACCCAACATTACCATATATAGGTATGTCTCATCCCTGAACATGAAGTTAATAATACTTTTAGTATATTTTACGAAGCTTAAATTCACAGTTGTTATTATGTCCTTTATTGCAAATCATTAATTCTTTAAATTTTTAAAAATGTTTTAGTATTTATTTTTGAGAGAAAGAGACACACAGAGTGCGAACTGGGGAGGGGCAGATAAAGAGGGAGACACAGAATTCGAAGCAGGCTCCAGGCTCTGAGGTGTCAGCACAGAGCCCCACTCGGGGCTCAAACTCACAAACTGCAAGTTCATGACCTGAGTTGAAATTGGATGCTTAATCAACTGAGCCACCAGGCACCCCTATAAATCATTAATTCTTTAAATGTGTGTTGCAAGCTATGTAGTAAATATTAAAATATATTTTGACTTACTGGCCTCAGAATAACTGAATTAACTTATCCTGCAACCTGCATTCTATGTGTAGAATATGTGTTTGATTTTCCTGTATTGCTAAGTTCATCAAGAAATACATATTGGTAGCATTTTATATGTGTTATTTGTTTGTGATTAAGAAGCTGAAATGTTCCTACTAGTCATTAAAAACAAAAAGGAAAAAAACAAAAAAAAAATTAGTGGTATGTCTTTTGCTATGTGGCAGGTTTAAGAAAAGCGAATACGGATAGAAACAGGTTAGCTTCAATAAATATGAGCCACCTTGGGAACAAAAGGGTCTGCTTCCTTCTATATGCATCTTGTCTCGGTTACAAGTTACTACAGGTAATACTGATAAATAAGGTAGCTACGCAAAATGAAAACACATGATGCTTTAAAGAAGTGCTTTGTTTGAAGAAAGAAGGTTAAGCTATGTGATAAAAAATCAGTTTACGGGGCGCCTGGGTGGCTCAGTCAGTTAAGCGGCCAACTTCGCTCAGGTCATGATCTCGCGGTCCGTGAGTTTGAGCCCCGCGTCAGGCTCTGTGCTGACAGCTCAGAGCCTGGAGCCTGTTTCAGATTCTGTGTCTCCTTCTCTCTGACCCTCCCCTGTTCATGCTCTGTCTCTCTCTGTCTCAAAAATAAATAAACGTTAAGAAAAATTAAAAAAAAAATCAGTTTACAATGATATAAAGGTAAAAATTGAAAGCTTTCCTCAAAATTATAAAAAGAAAAAAAAATGATACTGAAAATTTCACAAGTGGTTGAAAAAGATCCTAGGAAACTAAAAGCATCTTTCATTTTTATCTCCTTTGGTTGTTATTGGTAGAAAATGAATATATGTATGCCTTTTACTGATTTAATATACATATCTAACATCTACACTGCCTTATATTTTACACCCTTTATGTGAATATAATGTGGGAACTGTAGTTTGAGCTTCCCAGGGAATAAAACATTAAAACAAATCATGGATACCACTACAGCAACTGTAAGTAATGGGTACAGTCACACCTGTCATATTAGGAGATGTATTAGGGGAATGAACTTCTCCTAGGAAACTGAAGCTCCCTTCCTGGACAGAATCCTCAGAATTGCTAAATCTGGGGGGAGAAATTCAGCTGGAATCACTATAATGTGGCCTCAAGACAAAGGTGATACCATGCTTGACTGACTAGGCAATGTCTAAAACAAAATGTTTTACCAGTCAGTCACTCATTCCTCATCTGTAAAATGGGGATATGAGTACATGCTTTATAGAATTTTTATGAAGATTAAAAGAGATATTACATATAGAGTTCTAAGCAGTCATTTTTTGTTTCTTGAAATAGAGTCAAATGATTTTTGCTCTGTAAGTATGAAGAGACAGGTTTTTGTTACAGAGAAAAAAAGATTATTTTTGTTTCATTTGAAGGAAAATAAAATATAAAGATAACTGTATTTCTTTCATTAAGTTACCAACATAGCATCCATTATTTACCAGTTGCTGCTTTAAATATTTTTACAAATAAGAATCATTAAATCCTCATGACACACCGAAGAAAAAAGAAGTATATATTTGCTCACATTTTACAGATCAGAAACTGAAATACAGGCAGTAATCTCTAAGAAGCAAAGCCAGTATGGAAACACAAGTTGGGGGGCGCCTGGGTGGTTCAGTCAGTTGAGCAACTGACTTCGGCTCAGGTCATGATCTCACAGCTCGTGAGTTCGAGCCCCGCGTCAGCCTCTGTGCTGACAGCTCAGAGCCTGGAGCCTGTTTCAGATTCTGTGTCTCCCTCTCTCTCTGCCCCTAACCCACTCGCATTCTGTCTCTGTCTCTCTCAAAAATAAATAAATATTAAAAAAAAAAAAAAAAAAAAAAAGAAACACAAGTTGGCTGGCTCCCAGCACGTGGAGAGAGCATATGCACTTCTACTCGGTATCTTTTTAGGTACTGCAAAGTTTCAATTTTTACTTGACAAAATTTGTCATTGGAGTATTATATTTCACTTATTTATGTCTTTTTTTACTTATTTACATCTATAAAAGTACTGCACCAGTCGAGTTTGTCTTTGAATAAGTATACATTCGAAGCAAATATTTAAAGAAACATGAAAATATTCCGTTTTCTTTTGAGAAGAAAACAGAGGTCATCAGTTGTCTTATTATTTATAGTGGGGCATATTTTACCCTAAACAGAGTTAAATTTTCAATTTAAAAACTCACCTTTCAAAAGTATTTTTAAAATAATCATACTGAGCTAACATTTATTATTAAATATTATGTTCTAGGTGTTGTTTTCGTGATTTTTTAATAACTCATTTTATTTTTAATGCATAAGTAGTACCAATTATTTTTTGCTGTTTGGTTCTGTACGTCCCAAATGAATTTCGGGTCAATGAGCAACTGGATCCTTCCTTTTTACTCAGTTTTATGTTGGACTTTCTCACCTTGGATTGTATAGATTTAATAGGATGGAGGGAGGGAGGGAGGGAGGGAGGGAAGGAAGGAAGGAAGG
>NW_026057577.1:97914300-97943457 GCF_023721935.1 Panthera uncia
GGGGGGAAAGTGCAGTAGAATGCTCAAATGCGCACAGCGTCAGAGCAAGGATGCAATCATGGCTTTGTCTGTAAACCTGGTTGCTCGTAAAACCCAGGCTACTGCCTGTAAAACAGTTGACCACACTGACCTCCACTGTACCTATGAAGAGAGTTCTTCTCAAGATGTAAGCATGGCCTTCTCTTTCTCAGAACTTGTTCCCTCATGACCGGAGAGTCATGATAAACTTGTGCGTACATCTAAAATACGGAGAGTGGGAAAGTGCTGTTGGCTCATTAATCTTACAAACTGTGATGGGAAAGGGCAAAGAAAAATAAGTACACTTTCAACTGTCAATAAACCTACTCAATTGATAATACATTGCCAGAGTGTCTAATTTTCTGCAAAAGCTATTTTCTCAATTTTATATTTTTAGAGGTAACATCTGAACTATTTTTATGGTTTTTAGGTTATAAATAGCAGTTATCCATTGCTCAAAAGTAGTTTGATAAAGTTATCCACATGATGGCATGAATTCATATGCTCTAAAGTACATCACTTGAACTAAAATTATTTTTCCTCTCATTAATATTAAGTTACAAAAAATGAAATTTCCCATTTGCCATATATTGTATCCAATATGGTTTGTGGAAGATCATTTTCCACAGACTGCCAAAGTATCCCACACCTGCACAAAGAATACAACCTTAGTCATAATTAACCTATGGAAAAGAAATGAAATAGACAAGCAATAGTAGTATTGAGGAGATTAAAAGAAACATCCTCTATGTATTTCTCACAGAATAATAGATTAAAATTCAAATTCCTTCTAGTGACAGATTGTTACAAGAATAAGAAATGGCACAAACAATCCATTTCAGGACAAAGATTTAACAAAAATAGGAAGGTTAATTATAATTGAATATTCCCTATGGATAGCTCAGAAGATATGTCTTGGTCTATTTCTTATTGACAGGTGGTAGTGTAAATTAAGTATGGTATTATGCATTCAAATTGGATTTCAACTACTCATCATCCATAGTGTGACATTAGAATTAGCCCTGATGATGACAGTCTAAAGATCATAATGAGAATAGGTGCCCTTTTCCATTCATATTGCAGATTCACTGGTGGGGAGGGTAGGAGTTAGAGATTAGATTCATAATTTTGTTATAATCTTTGCTGCCTGAACAATTCATTCCATGAGTCGACTATCCTGAATATTAATACTGTACTGACTATTCTCTGAATTAATGACAGACAAAAGGCCACTTGTCTTCTGTAAGTATTGTGCCAAATCTGAAGAAAAAGAAGCATTCAAGGTCCTGTCAATTCTACCATCAATCGCTGTTTATATAAATATGGGAATGTTAGTTTGCCTTCTAGAACCTCACATTTAGACACACACGGAGCAGCAGTGAGGCACAGTTAAATAATGGACCTAAAAAAAAAGAAAATGGGGAGGCAAGTGAAGGGAAAAGAATGTAAAGGAAGGGGAGAAAAAGACTTTGTTTCTGATGATGGTCATGTGTGACTTCAATTGCATGGGTCAAATGGCTTTCATTCAGAGATTGGGCCACAGAAGTCTGATATGAAATTCTATGAAGGTATCTATGTGCTTTTTTATGCAAATGTTCAAATTACTCTATGAGAACTTCTGATGCACAGCTGTCCCCATGATCCCAAATACTATTTCTCAACACAAGGGTTGTGGACTACCTGCTTTAGAAAATCACCGAGAGCAGAAGAGAATGCTGGTTGAAAAATGAATATCCTGGATCCTACCCTAGTCCTACTAATTCAGAATTTCTACTAGTGAGGCCTGAGAACTTTTGTTTTTTTAACACCATCTGTGAGTCTGAGATGATATAATACTTTATAAAGTATTATAAAGCATAAATCTCCAGAACAAGGTTGAAGAATTAGCATTTAGCAATTCAATCATTACAACAATCTCAAGGCCTAGGTAAGAAAGATTAAGGTAGGAACACCATGTGATGACTTATTTTGGTCGTTTTGCTCATGAAATTAGCATATTATTTCAGTTGTTAAAGAGTATTTTTATTGCGATAGAACAGCATTTCCATGCCACAGTCTAATCATATATCTCATTCAAATGTTTCTGGTTAGTCATTAAGACTAACAACCAAGATGGATTTTGTTTAATGTTATCCCTATCTCCTGAGGCACCTGGGTGGCTCAGTTGGTTAAGTGACCAACTTTGGCTCAGGTCATGATCTCACTGTTGTGGGTTCGAGCCCCAAGTCGGGCTCTGTGCTAAACACTTGCTTGGAGCCTGGAGCCTGCTTCAGATTCTGTGTCTCCTTCTCTCTCTGCCCCTCCCCCAATTGTGTTCTGTCTCACTCTGTCTCTCAGAAATAAATAAATGTAAGAAAAAAAATTTGGTTATCCCTATCTACCATGTATGAAGATTAAAGAAAAACAATTGGCAGAAAGCACTAGATATCTGAACACAAATATAACATGTAACAAGTAGCTTGAACCTTATTTTAAAGTCCATTTTCTTTTAACTTGTCTCCAAACAATTGCCTAAAATTTAAACTGTAAGAAACAGTGATTATAACAGCATCTGGTAGAATTTCCATCTCAACAGAGATTTTTTTTTTAATAACTGCATGTAATTATTCATGACATTTGGGATTATTGAATACAAATAGAAGAAAGGGAATGAAATGTTAAGCCTTTCTGAGGATAAAAAATATTGTATATCTTTATTATAACTCCTAATTTAATTAATGTATTCTTAATGCCATCTGGTCAGATTATCTTAAAAGTTAACAAAAGAGATCAATCTGACACTTAACTAATAATAAATCTGAAAGAGTAAACTAATGAAACACTGGTATTATGCCATCATCATAACTAGAATAATGCAAAAAAGAAAAACAAAAGAATAGGAAAAAAACATCTCAGTCACTCCATTACCCTTTTAGTACCATCTTCAAGGGATGGAGAGACTCTCTATCATACTCTCATTCATGACTTTATATATTACAATAATGATGTATTTCAAGAAAAGTGAGATGAATACCCACTCAAAATGCTTTACAGATACCAGGTAGGAAAGTGTATGTTAATCACACATACCTGGAGCCAAATACTCAAGGTCCCAATATCTTTTCTAGCTGTGAGTCCTTGGTGAGTTGTTTAATCTCTCTGGACCTCAGACTCTTCATTTTAACAATAGGATTACCCACATAAAGGATTTAAAAGAGTGATGGATGTATAGTCCCTCTTTGTATCTTTGTATTTCTCTCAGCAAGTGAAAATCCGTGTGGTATTACACAGTTAACGTTTGATTTGCAATATGAAAATTCAGATCCTCCTTATTATATGGGACAAATCACCTCTCTGAAACTCAAAGGTTTTTTTTTTTTTTCTTGGAATATAAGATATTATTTATTTTGCAAGCTTATTATTAGGATTACATAAAGTTACCTCTGCTAAAGTATTCATCAAATCTCTGACAAATATTAGGTACCTGATTAGTTTCTTCTTTAAGTCCTAATTCTATATAGAATTCTAGTTATCTCTAGAGGGCAAAGAACACAAATATAGAAAACTGTAGGTGACTTTGAACTTGTTCTCATAATGACTAAGATCTGATTTGAGGAATATGAAGCCTCTTTTCCTAGCTCAGTATTCTGACATCTGAGATCAGACTACATATTTAATTCATATTTTTGGTTACCTCATTCTATTTCTATGATTTTGTTTCAAAGTCCACTCTAATCTTTAATAACCTTAAAGTATGTACATTTGAACATATCCCAACAATGGAGGCATTAGAGATTTCTGAGCAATCAAAGTCCCCCTGAAAAGAGAAGTAACAATCTAACTATCCTTGGGCACTTGAAGATGTAAAGTGTTTGAAAATGCTAAAGTACCACAATTAGCAACCTCAGTTATTTAGATTTTTGCACCATTCTAAATATTTTCATTTTTAAATATACTGGAAAAGTCCAGAAAATATCATAGGAATACATTTTTCTTCATTCAGTTAATATTATATCATAAACACAATCTTTCCCAACATAAAGGGAAAATAATACCAGGCAAATGCATTTGGATCATATGGTGTGCCATGATTAAGAACATGCATTTGTATTTAGCATACGAATTTATCACTCAGGGATCTGTATAAAACAATCAATTCAGTTAGGAAGAGAGTAAAATGAATATAAAAGCATAATGAAATAATATAGAAAAATGTGAAAGGAAATGAAGGGAGGAGAAAAACATTTTACCAGAAAAATGACGTTTTTGTTAATATGTCTCAAGTTCAGTTTGGTGCACTGAATGCATTAGGTCTAGGTGTTGAATGGGAAGTCTATACATTTTTTCTTTAACACTCATTTATTCCCCATGTTTTATAACACGCAAATGCATGTATCAATTGGCAGAGAAAGGCTAAATGTAAGTTATTTTTGCTGTTTATTCATATGTTAGATTACTTTGTTTATCAACCCATACATTAAAATGTAATCATTTCATTGTCAGGAGCCTAAAGCTAATGTTAATTACAGTTTGAAACTTCGATTATTAATGCATCTTTACCTACTGAAGTGTGAAATAAGCAATAGTAGTTGGAATTCACCAATTAAATTAGCTTCTGAGACAAGAATTCATAAGTAGGCATTTGTTCATGATGAACAAATGCTGTAGAATTTCATGTTATAAGCTCCATTTGTGGAATATTAGTCCCAAGGAGGGAGAAGAATTATTCAGCAAACTAAGACTAAATGACATATGCAACAAATATAATAGATGTGATAGTCATGCTGTATCTTTCCTCTTCACATTTTATATGTCAATCAGAAAAAAACACATAAACTCAATCCATAAAAGAATGCTTAAGTTTTGTTTTGTTTTATTTTAAATAATAGGATGGAAAAATATCTATTTTGTTTATATAGTATCCTAATCTGTTCAATCTACTATAACAGAATACCATAGACTGGGTGGCTTACAAACAGAAAATTCTCTCTCACAATTCTGGAGGCTGGGAAGTCCAAAGTAAAGGAACCAGGAGATTTGATGACTGGTTAGGCTTGGCTTCCTGGTTTGTAGAGAGTGTTCTTACTGTGTCCTCACATGGTGAAAGGGGAAAGGGAACTCTCTGGGTCTCTTAATCAGGGCACTATTCACATTCATGACACCTCCACCCTGATGACCTAAGCACCTCCCAAAGGCCCCACCTTCTAATACCCCATTTTAGAGACCGAGATTTGACATATGAATTCTGAGGCAGACACAAACATCTGTTCTACAGCATACAACATTTCCAAAGTCATGTATTATTTGGCAAATGATTGTTTATTTTCTTGTTGCTTTTATTTAATCCTGTAATGCATGTATCTTTGCCCATTCAACTGACTCCTATCATTTTCAGGTAAGGCCTTGCTTCCTACTTGTTGGTTAATTGGTTGTGCTTCTCATGGTGCTACGTCCATAATAATTAATTTAATTCTATCACATGTGAAGGATAATTTTGACTAATATTGATTAAGTGCTTATTACAAGTGTTCCAGCACAATAACCCTGACAGTACTCTTGTCATATATTTGTAATTAGCAAGGCCATTTTATCGGGAAGAAACTGGGGACACTGAAAGGTTAAGTAACTGGTCTAAAATGCCACAATTGGAGGGACGACTCCAAACTCTATATAATTTTTTTCTAGAATTTTGTTCCTAATAACATTTTCAAACATAAAACACAATAAAGAATGATGCATTCCCACCCAAGTACTAATCAGGCCCGACCCAGCTTAGCCCCTGAGATCAGATGAGACCTGGCATGTTCAGGGTTGTATGGCGGTAGACAAGACTGATAAACTCTTACAAGGTGGCTAAATGATTTCATATATTTTTATAACTTCATATAATTTCTTTAATACTGTTTAAAAAATAAGAGTATTCAGATGAAGTCAAAGTCCTCTGTGAACCCCCTTAATCCTTTTATTTTTTTATTTAAAAAAATAGCAACCACTCTTAATTATTTATTGCATATATTCCTGATGCCATACTTTTATACTTCAACATGAAATGTATGTCATTTTTTTCCTGTTCAAAACCTTGATGTAATTCTTGTCATACTCTACTAGAGTAGCAATAAGCAACTTTTTTTCCTTCAAAACATTTTTCTGTATTTAAATGTTTTATATATATTTTTAGTTTATTATCTCTGCATTATCCTTTACCATATATGTACCATATATGTACCATATATGTTATAATGTAGTGTGGACTACATTATAACAGTTTTTACTATGAACTTTCTAGTTTTTGGCACTTATTTATATTTTTCCTGCTTCATTCCTAAAGTGTATTTTATCTGAGGATTCATATATCTCAATTCTGGGCAATTGTCTGCTATTATCTCTAGATCTATGTATGCAATGCATCTATTCTATGTCTGTCTGTCTGTCTCTTTCTCTCCTTGTCTCTCTCGTACTTAAAGTCAGAATTACTTTATGGTTCAACATTTGGACTTTTTACACTTTTGCATCTTTCTTCTCTTCTATTAGAGATTTAAAAAAAATTCCAAAGAGTAAAATCTATAATTTTGCCAGAGATTAAATATGTCTTTTAACTTCTGTTTTATATCATGGCCCAAAAAGGGTGTAGAGAGGGTCAGGATGCTCTCGCAACATTTTTGAGTAAGTTGATATGTTGACTGAGTTATTAGTGTTCACTTAAAGAACAAATAAATGCTGAAATACTTTCCAAGTCAACCACAGGCTCTGACACAATTACAGGTATAGTCATATATATATGTGCATAAAAACACATACAGAAGTATATATTTTTTCTCTGTTTAGAATATTTAAATAGATTAAAATTACACATAAGACACACATATCTATATTAAGAGAGAGGGAAGATAACAGATGGATCCACATAATCCACACATATATATTATGGGGAAATAAAGATTAGCTACTTGATTATCTGCAGAATTCTCAACAACAGAGATGTCACTTCCCAACAGTATAACTTTAATAAGTGTATTTGTCATGGCCCTATGGATAGTCTGGATAACTAGAAGAGACAAAATGACTGATAAACAGTTTTCTAGGAGAACGGGAATTTACGATATTGAGAAGTAAAATACCTTCCATTAAAACAAACAAACAAACAAACAACTTGTGATACGTTTCACTTATGGGCAGTAGATAGCAATTAATAAAATATAAAATGGCTGATATTAATAATTTCAGTAACATGAAATGTAATACCATTACTTTGTATCTATATATGCCATGTTTCCAGCCCATTTTTTCCAGTCCCATTTTATTCAACGAGGTGGGATGCGTAGGGTATGCAGAAGTCAATCTAGATTGTACAAATTATTTCAAAATTTCCAATCTTTATTTTAAATTTTATTTTGGGGGCACCTGGGTGGCTCAGTCGGTTAAGCGACCCACTTCAGCTCAGATATGTTCTCGGGGTTCATGAGTTCGAGCCCCGAGTGGAGATTTGTGCTGATAGCTCAGAACCTGGAGCCCATTTTGGATTCTGCGTCTCCCTCTCTCCTTGCCCCTCCCCCACTCATGCTCTGTCTCTCTCTCTCTCTCCTTCAAAAATAAATAAAATTTTAAAAATTACATTTTATTTTGTTATCTTGACATTCGAGTATAAGTAAATTGCTTTGAATAGACATGTTTATTTTATTTTTTTAATGTTGTATTCATTTTATGAGAGAGATAAAGCATGAGAAGGGGAGGGTCAGAGAGAGAGGGAGACACAGGATCTGAAGCAGACTCCGCTCTGTCAGCACAGAGCCTGATATGGGGCTCAAATTCACAGATCATGAGATCATGACCTAAGCTATAGTCAGACACTTAACCAACTGAGCCACCTGGGCATCCTGGAATAGACATGTATTAAAAAAAATTTTTTTATAAAGCCAAATCATGTCTATACAATTGCATATTATTTGACAATAAAAAAGAATGAAGTATTTATACCTGCTATATCATGAAAGAATCTTGAAAACATTATGTCATGTGAAAGAAGCCAATCACAAAAGACCATAGTTTGTATAATTCCATTATATAAAGTGTCTAGAATAAGATAATCTATATAGACAGAAAGTAGAATAGTGGTTGCCTAGGACTTACGCTGTTGGGAACAAATGAAATGTACCATTAATGGGTGCCATAGAGTTTTCTTTGTGGGTGATAAAAATGTTCTAAAATTTATTGCAGTTATGGTTGCACCGCTCTGTGAATATATTAAAGATAATTTATTTTTACGCTTTTAATACGTGAATTGTATGGTCTGTGAATCATATATTAATAAAGTTGACCAAAAATAAATAGCCAAATTTATGTGTTTAAATATGCTGAATCTTAGGAGCGCCTGGGTGGCTCAGTCGATTAAATAGTCGACTACTCTCAGGTCATGATCTCGCTGTTCGTGAGTTCAGGAACAGCCCTGTGTTGGTCTCTATGCCAACAGCTCAGAGCCTGGAGCTTTGTTTGGATTCTGTGTCTCCCTCTTTCTCTGCTCCTCCCCCAACTTGTGCTCTGTCTCTGTCTCTCTCAAATATAAATAAACACTAAATATTTTTAAATAAATATGCTGAATCTTAAATATTGTAACATAAAAGGAAAGGATGCTATAGAATTAAACAAACTCATTAAATTAAATTACAATATGGATTACATAGGAGTTTCAAATTTATGGCATTGCAAGTCACATTAAAAACCTTCCCATCCCAGTAAGATATGAAAGTAATGACAGTAAAACAGGGATTCAGGCAAAGAACTTCCCACATTTTACTAAAGACAGTTCATATTAGGGGCTCCTGCGTGAATCAGTCACTTAAGCATCCAACTCCTACTCAGGTCATGATCTTGCAGTTTTGTGAGTAGGAGCCCCCCCTCCGGCTCTGTACTGACAGCTCAGAGCTTGGGGCCTGCTTCAGCTTCTGTCTCCCATGTTCTCTGTCCCTCCCCCATTCACATTCTGTCTCTCTCTCTCTCTTAGTCAAAAATAAATAAACATTAAAAAAAGTGTATATTAAAGAATCACATTAAAAGAATGAAAATAGAGGACAGATATAATTTCACTTCTACATACCCTTGGAACACTGAGGTCAGGAAAGAATAGCCCAGTACAATAATCAATAATAAGATAGTTCTAATTCTTTCATCAAAAATAATTTTAAATGACCGTTTGCAAAATGCTTGTGACAGTGTAACAGTATCTAATGTCTTTAGCACTGCATATTTTAAGAACTCACAATAGCTTTTACTTAATGTTAATAAATCTGTCACTGATTTAGGAAGGAGAAAAAAAAATCTTGACTTAGAATAGTGGCCAAGTAAGGGTTTAAGTTTCTGCAAAAGAACACTGCTGGAATTTAGTCCAAAGCCCTTAAGCCGGCTAGGCAATGAATTCACCTTCTGGAGACAGAGAACAGTTCACATTGCTTAATAACGGGGCACTCACTAAGCATGTGATAGTCAACTCTGTCAAAAGCAAAAGTCAAAGAGCTGCTGCCACTTCTACATTTCAAAATAAATAGGTGAATGAATAAATAGATACATAGATGATAGATAGATAGATAGATAGATAGACAGACAGACAGACAGACAGGAATCCTATTTAGTTTACTGTTAAGACAGAGTGAGTTTTCCTTTTGTATTCTAAGGGTAACTTAATACATTCCCTTTAAATATTTGATTTAAGCAAGGACAATAAGCATTTCTGACCTTTAACAGATAAAGGGTGTCTGCTGAGACACCTCTGAGACACATATTCCTACTTTAAAGGTGAAATTTTGTATACAGGACAACAAAATTAAAAAAAATTGACGATACAGTTCAGCTGTTGAATTAAGTCAAGTCTTACTTAATCTCACTTTAAAAAATAAGAAAGAAATTACTAAGACTTTTAATACTATGTTATACTTGGAAAAGTATAAATTTCCTCAGAATTTTAAGGGAGGTGCCATAAAAAAACACTAAACATTTTTGGGGGGATGAAAATTGGGAATGCTTAACCCTTATGAACATCTTAAACAGAATGTAAAATTTTAGGTCATTAAATTTGGGAGAGAATTTAGAAATAAAGAATAAGGCAGACAGGCAGGAAGAAAGGATTATCAAGGATGGTGAAGAAGTTTCATGCATTAGATGGGTTATGGTATTGTCATCATATTTAAATAGCACAATGCTAGAAGTTTAATGTAAAGAAATGCATGTTTAATATCAGGGTATATCCGTGACAATGAAAACATAGGTCCCTGATATGATAACATGCAATGCTATTAAAAATTGTGTTGCTGGTGTTAACATTTTTTTAATCAACCGAACAGCAATTAAATATATAGAATAAATGGTAAATTTGAATTCAAATAATTTTTTAAATGTAGTATAGTATAAGTATGTCCAAAGTATTGCATGGGTCATATTCATATTAAAAGTTTTCCATTGTTTCTCTCAAATTCAAATTTAATGAGATGTCCTGTATTATATCTGGTGACCCCACATGCCTTTTTATTGCTTTTATTTCCACTAACAGTGTCAGGTTTCAGAAAACTTGTGGCCACTTATGTTCAAAGATTAATTCAATTCCAAACCAGAAACATTTGAATTTGAGTTAGAAAGGACAAAATGGAAAGGGGAGTTGTTAGAAAGGGCTTAACTTGAACAAAAAAAGGTTCATATACTTGTTATTCATTCCTCTCTGTAATTGTGTCCCTGAGGCAACATAAAATAAAACACATTGAAATCTTTGGAATTATTTTTGGGTGGTGGCCACATAATATCCCACATGCTCTGGAAGCCAAGCAGTGCTCCAATTCAAACCTGACAGATCAGGCCACAGAAGAGAAAAGTAAGCTCTCTAAGAATCAAAACATCAGTTAACCTCTGTGTGTCTTACTTTCCTCATCTATAAAATGAGATGTTGATGGCTTCAGCCTTATAATTTGTTGGGAGATTAAGTAAGATAACAAGTAGAATGGACTTAAGACAGTGACCAAAACATAAAAACTCACAACTGTCAGCTACGGTATTGATATTCCTTCTGTAGTTGTTACAATTATTTAACCAATGTTATCATTACATTACTACATTATTCTTATTATTGTAACTGACTTATGGGGGTAATGCCTGTGACTGAGACTAAAACCGGGAGTTTGGGTGTTTCTTTGACAAAAGTACTCATCCTGTGAGAACAAGAAAAAGCAAATATTTAGATATATGACTCTACAAAGCCATTTCCTCAAAGAGCTTCCTAGCAGTAAAGAAAATTTGAAAACTTTCCAGCCCTTACAAGTTTACTGCTAATTATACATATTTGTTTTATTTTATACGTCCCTATAAATAAAAATATCATAACTGCAAACGAATTCATAAAAAAAAATGGCAGTGGATCTCTAAACTGGTGAAGGGGAAGGTATCTCCTTAAAGTAGAGTGACCTGTGATTTGCCAATTCATAGTTAAGGCTTTAATCTTACACATTTTCTCTGCATACTAAATATCAAGGGGCTATCAAAATCTTGGTGTATTTAGTTGGCAGATTCTAGGTAAATTCTGTACCTCACAAGCACAGATATTCAGTAGTGCTGGAAATTATTGCCTCACCTCGTTTTCATATCCACCCACCCACCCATCCAAAATCAGATGGAATATCTGCTAATGATTCTTTTCTTCATTTTTTATATCCCTTTGGCGGGGGGAACTCATGAAGATGATAATTTTAAAGTATCCTAGGTTTCCAAGAGTCCTACATTTTACTATAAGTTGCATTTATTGAACAAACTTAAGAGCCAGATTTCAAGTTTTTCGAATTTCTTTACTAATGTAAGCACCAGTGAGGTAAAAACAGGTTACCTTTCCAGCAGTGGAAAAGCTTTTTGCAAAGTTACTGATAAGTCTAAAAAAAGATGGGATATGTTTTAGAAAATGGTTGATGAAAATCACTGAGTGCATAAGTATTTATCTTTTCCTTTCCTTGAATCAGAGACATCCATATAATTTACATGCTTTTCTCCTACCTTTGATAACAGATAATAAATGTTAAGTGGGACCTCAGCATATATTAAGCACTTGGATCCTATTCAGACAGCTTCCTCACTCTTCCTGAGCATCTCTGTAAACTAGGGAAACAGGATACATCACAGATCAATTCAATCAATCAACTTTAATCATAACAGAGGAATTAAGCTGCTTTTCAGGCATGATGCAATAGAGAAAATTGCTTGGAGATTTTTTTTTAAGCCACCAAACATCCCACAAGGGCTGTCATTTTGCTTCTACATCTGCTCTCTATTCCAGAAGTCTGCATTTTCTTGAGGAATGTACAAGACAGGCTGAAGCAGTTGGAATCTGGGGGCATAATGAATGCATTTTATGTCATTTTAAACACACCCAGGATCGCTGACAAGAAATAAAAACAGAAAGTCAAAATCTTTGCTGAAAGAGACAGAGCCCCAGAAGGATTTTTCCCCTTCATTATTTGTTGCTTTGGGTTATGTCAGTTTATTTTATGGCTGCAGTAATTTTAAATGTGTTATCCTCTCCTGTGAGATGCACTCTTTCAACTTTCCTGGAGGCGAGCTTGAGGGTCTGATTGATGGTCAGATGTGAGCACACATATGTGTACACACACATCTGACTATAAAACATATAGTAATTTAACATTTACTTTTGGTAGGCGTGTTCTCTTTGCTGTTTTGTTCCTGATTCTTGGGATCAAACCTTTCATGCTACATAGAACTACTTAATGATTTTCTTGAATATACATTCTTTCTCTGTCTCTGTCACTGTGTCTATCTCTCTCTGTCTCTCTCTTAAACACACATACAGAGGAAATAATTCAAACAACCTTTAGCATTAGTGCTATTCTCTTTCCTTAAAAAATATTTTAGGGGCATCTGGGTGGCTCAGTTGAGCATCTGACTTTGGCTCAGGTCATGATCTCACAGTCTGTGAGTTCAAGCCCTGCATTGGGTTGAGAAAATCCCTGCATTTCTGTGCTGAAAGCTCAGAGCCTGGAGCCTACGTCATTCAGATTCTGTGTCTCCCTCTCCCTCTGCCCCTTACCCACTCGCACTTTGTCTCTTTCTCTCTCTCTCTCTCTCTCTCTCTCTCTCTCAAAAAATAAAAAAAAATTTAAAATAAAAATAAATAAAAATTAAAAAATACTTTAATTACTATTGGCTCTAAGAAAGGTAAGAAATTACTTCTGAAATACCTGAATCTGAATATTTCAAATCAAAGAACAATAATAAAATAAGCTACCTAAACTCCTTTATATAAATGAAGTCAAAGTGCTGTAAGATTTCTCACCTCTTACTAACTCTAAAAGTCTATTTCATGAACATATAAACATTTTCAATTTAATTAATATGAGCAAAATAAATGCCACCGTCAAATTAAAAAAAAAAAAAAAAAAAAGAGGAAGAAGACAAAAAGAATTTGCCACTTGAGCAAACCTTTCTCCTACCAGTTACAAAATTCTTTTCAGCTAAAATGTTTGACCTAACAATAAAAGTTACACATAAAATAATTTTAAAAAACTATATTTGCTCAAAATATGAAAGTACCAGATAATGTGTTAATAGTGCAGAATTTCTGACTCCAATCAACTCAGAAAAATGCAGATTATTTATCTAACACCAAGAAACTCAACTGAGAACAAAGACAAATTATGAGTCAAAAGACCAGAAGTGAACTTTGCCAAAACATTTTACGTAAACATTCATTGTTAAAAATTGTGATTTTTACTTTTTTAAATTATTATTACTTTCCTGTTCATGGCCTAGAGGCAAAAAATACTCCCTCGTGTTTCTATGAGTTGATGCTGAATCAACATTTACTGCCTTTGCTTTTCATTACAGCACAGTTTTCTTGAGTAAGTCTCCCTTACACCTATCTCTCTATAACCCATTGTGGGTCAGCAGGAACTAATACAACTCCAAGTGCAAGGTTTTTCAACCTTGGCGTTACTGACATTTTGGACTGGACAGTTCTGTGTTTTGAGGTGTGGCCTGTTCTGTAAATTGTGAGACATTTAGCAACATCCTTGGCCTCTACCAACTACACCAGTGGCAACCTTCCTCTTAGTAGTAGCAACCAAAAATGTCGTTAGAGATAAAAAAAAAAAAAAGTTATGCTCCCCACTGCCTCACACTTTGAGAATTAACTTAGAGTTCATGGCTTAGCAGGTGGGATTTTTCAGAACCAATCAGCACAATATCAAAACTTCCAGGAAAGTAGAGTTCTTAAACGTACCGGATTTAAGTTTTGAGTTGATTACTGATGAATTTGGAGAAAATCTTAGAATGTAACCAAAATGGTAAGAAAAACAAAACAAAACAAAGCAAAATAAGCTACTGAATGGTGGAGATGGGTAGATTTATGATGATATTTGTAGATGTAGATACACCTAAAACTAAAGCCAGAACTATCCTTGCGTTTTTTGGATGAACCCAAAACTTTTCTCCCCAAATTTATGTCATGTTTGAAGTGGTTTCTCTCACTCACCTGATTAACAGATTTATTATTAAAATCAATTATCTCATTTACAAAGCTTTCTAAATTGCTGACAATAAGTGCAATATACATTGAGTGCTTCAAATATGTAGTTCTGCATCCATACTATATACAGAAAAACCGTGTACATTATTTTTATAATGTTTATAACTGATGATTGAAGTCAAATGATAAGGGGTTTTCAACTTTTCCTTTCTAATCACTGCCAAGTATGGTTATTCCCAATAAATATGCTGCTTTAGGTGTACTGGTTACACAAATGGGAAATAGATCATCTGAAGGCTAACATGCCCTATGTACAATTTTTTTCTTTCCATGTAGGGTCAGATAAAACTCAGTCAGCATCTCATAACTTTAAATTGGCTTTTAAAAAGATATGCAAATAAGATTTTCTGCACAAGTATTGAATCAAAATCACAGTTAACCATTACTGCAATCCTGACATTAAACAGGTTTACACATTTAAAATGAGAATCAGGAAAAAAAAAAACATGGAAGATGATTCACATGGGAACCCACAATTGCTCCTCACTCATTAATAACTAAATAAAACAGTACAAATCCTGCTAAAGTCCTTTGAACAATAATGAACATAAAAATGATTTCATAGATTTTGCTCAATTTGGTATTTTTTCATCCTACTTAAGGAAATAAAACTCCAAGACTTACGAAGTCTAAAAATAAAATATATGGTTGCACAGAGTATGAATTTACTCTTTTTAACAACTGTCTGTTTTTTCCCCAGTAACTAGAATAGTCACGATAACTTTGAAACAATTAACT
Source organism: Panthera uncia (assembly GCF_023721935.1). Lineage (NCBI taxonomy): Eukaryota > Metazoa > Chordata > Mammalia > Carnivora > Felidae > Panthera > Panthera uncia. Next base: position 97,929,599 of record NW_026057577.1, read on the forward strand.
GGCAAAGAAAAAATTATGAATTATGCCAAATATTTCTTCATTCTGCAGTACTTCATTCAATACAAGTGTATTGAAATACAAACATTTTAAGGAGAAGGAAAACACATGCCCAGAAGTCATAAGAATATTCTCAAATAGTTGTTTTATTTGTGTTGATTGTTGAATCATGTTAATGATATCTTATGGCATTGTTGATACCTACTTTGTCAACCTGTTTATATCCTATGAAATCATTTAGAAAGAAGACACAAAATTATCTATCAAGGTGAACTTAACTATAAAAATCTGTGTACATTTTTCTGTTAGTTGGAAGACTAACTAATGCTTTATGTGGTGGTCTTCTTGTTTTTTAATGCTGAGAACGCAAATGATATTTTCTTCTTAACAAAAGTAGAAAAATAAAATAAATTTCCATTAACCTTTTTCCTATCAAAACTACATGTTATCATCCTTTACTTCACCTACCTTACATAATATAAGCATCAATTCCAAAAAAGAAAAGCACAATAATGCAGTTTCCCTCCAGGTTCTTGAAGAATTATTGCCTTTAAAGTGAAATGCTTGCTATTGAAGGCTGTTTTAATTATTGGAGTCTTTACAGGTTATACAAATATGCAAGACTTTTTCACTTTTTTGTCTCACTGCATATTGCTAAGCAAACAAACAAACAAACAAGCAAACAAACAAACAAGGGAATTCTATCCTTACATTTCATGAGGAAAAGAATACTAAGAGGGCTTTCCAAGTTCATTTAAAGTCTGAGAAGGCTATTGTACCCATTTTTAAAACCTGATCAAAATTCAGTCTGTTGTTTATTACTGAATTATGTATCTCTGAAGCATAAATGTGTTGGCTTTAGAAAGTTACAAATTAGTGCATTTCCATATGACTTGGGAAAATGTAATTTTAACCAATTTTCTTTGGGGTGAAAAAATATTGTGTGCATTATTTTATAACACAAGAGAGCTGTCAGCCCACATGGTCATCCAATTTCTGTGAGAAAGAGAAAAGAAGAGCTTCCTTGCATCTCAAATGGTTAGCAATAAAGCTTATGCTTTTCACATTAATGCTACTGATAACCTATAAAAATGCTTGCTTGATACACTTTATTTTGCAAAAGAAAATGTGGCAAGTTCTAACAGAAGAATTTGGTACCTTCTTCAGCAGATATTCCATTTCTCACTCCATTATCTTTAATTCAAAAGTGTGAAACAGTATTTGAAATTGTCCTGAAACTTATTATTTTTAATCCTTTTCAGATATGCTGATTTCATTGTATTCTAGGGGAGTTTCCTTTGCACCAGCTTCTCCTGTCATCTCCATGTTAGTGGGCTGACATTCTTTCTACTGTTAGTCAGTTAGACATTCTAAAAATGCCAATTTAAACAGTAAAAACATAAGACCTACAATAATATTGGTGAAAAAAAATCCATTAAACATGACTGCATTAAAAAAGATAAATGGGTATGTACAAGAAGAGAAAGGAAAGAAGAGCAGGAAATGTAATAATGCGATAAAAGTAGTTGAGAAATTTAAAATGGAGGGAAGAGTACACAGGAAAGGAAAGAAACAGATGAAAAATGAATGTGGAATGACAGAAGAATTTTGGAGGCAACATGAATCCTATGAAATCCACTAGTGAGTGGAACTTAGAAGGCACTGCTTTTGTTATGTATACATATTACTTGACATGCCCTTTGTGGGGGGTGGTTCCTAATGTTTGAAATGAAAATATCAATTTCAAGTTGTAGCTATAAGACCTGGTGATACCTATATAATGACAAAAGATGAATTAATATTTACCTATAGTAGTTGTTTTCAACTGGGGGTACTGTTCTCTCCCAGAGGACTTTCTGGTTTCATAACTGCAAGGGCATCTACTGGGTAGAGGCCAGGGATGTTACACACGCATAGGACAATTTCCACAACAAATAAATATCTGACCTAAAATGTCAATAGTGTAACAATGAGAAACCATGATCTATACTATTAATGATTCCTTTAAGAATGGTTAAGTAAACCAAGTTTCTAATTGATGTGTGATTTGAAAGCAGTTTACCATGCCCAAATGCCCATTTAAATCTCAAGTTAGACAAACCCACCAATGGCCTTGCACTGATGTAAACCATATCTTACATGAATTACTCTGAAGGGCACTTCAACTCAATAAGCATTCACTGATCACTGGTTAACACAGATACACTCAGAGTTCTGGGTGCCTTTAACACCAAATTCAAGTTAGTTTAATCAACTGCATCACAGAATAAACAAGTATAGATGACAGAGTATCTATCTTTTGAAGTGGAAAGATTGCAAACAGACAGACAAATGGTATTTCAAAATGCCCCTGATCCGGATGTGCCAAGATGACCAACAAAATATTTAACTTCATTTTCAGGAGTAAATAACATGACATGAGATAGAAGGTGATTATTTTTATTACATGGCAGGCCAATCTTAGGCCAGAGAACCCCTGAGAATGGTGCCTTTTAATTTTTATATGCCTACAAATCATCTGGGATATTTTTAAACAATAGATTTTGAATCAGCCAGTCTAAAGTTGGGGACACATATTTTACATTTCTAATAAATTGCTGGATGATGCTGATTGATACTTTGGTCAGGCACTAGAATTGCTCTTTTTTTTTTTTTTACTATTATAGAATAAAACAACAGCATTCTAAAGGCAAATCACACACACACACACACGCACACATATACATATTAATGATGCAATAATTTCATGGGAAAAATTAGAGTTCTTTCAAATAGTTTCCATAGATTCATTTTAATTTAAAACTTGTTTGTTTAAGTAATACCTGAGTAAATCTTGATTGTTTTTTTAAAAAAAGAGTATTAGGGGCGCCTGGGTGGCTCAGTCGGTTAGGTGGCCGACTTCGGCTCGGGTCATGATCTCGCGGTCCGTGGGTTCGAGCCCCGCGTCGGGCTCTGTGCTGACAGCTTAGAGCCTGAAGCCTGTTTCGGATTCTGTGTCTCACTCTCTCTCTGACCCTCCCCCATTCATGCTCTGTCTCTCTCTGTCTCAAAAATAAATAAACGTTAAAAAATTAAAAAAAAAAAAGAGTATTAATAAGACCAAATACCCTCTTTCATAATTTAATTATCCCACCACCCAGTCCTTTCTTCTTCAGCTCTACCAGTATCTCTTCTTCCTCCATCCCACCCAGAAATAAACACTAATTTTGTCAGTTTGGTTTATTGTATTCCATATTTTTTCTATGCATCTGTAAACATATGAGTCCAACTATTATACAATTGTTAAAAATTTTATAAACTAGTAATCCAAAATATATGTATATTTTCACATGGGAACTAGACTAGAAAACAAATCTAGAGAAGAAAAGGATATGTACATGATTTTACTGGTTTTCTATTTTCTATGGTTTTGAAAATTGTTTGAAAAAGAAACCCAAGCTATTAAAATCTGTGTTTGTTCTTTATTTTGTTAGGGGTTTCCCTACAACTGCAGCCTATGCAGAGAGGAAGACAGAAATTGTGCTCCATAATGACAGGGCTTATTTTGCTTTGTTTGTCAGATATAATTTAGTCTCTTTAGAAATGATTTGTTCCAAGAAGATAATATAAAGCGACAGTCAACATTTCTTCTAGACCACAATGTCCATAAAACACTCAAAGAACACAACTTCAAATTACTGTCTTTAAACTTTTTAAAATTTATTACCAAATTTATGATATTCAAACATATAATTCTTGGTCTCTCCTTCCTGATTTTGTTGCCTTTTAAGCAAACCCATGACAGTTTGGACAAATTTTAATCTTTCATTTGGCATTCTGCAGACGAAGTTTTAAATACCACAGGATGTATGCAGGTTTTATCATGAATAGCACCGATGCCACATTATATTGTGCTGAGGGTCCACACACAGTGGCTGTTTTGAGTCAAGCCTGTAGCTCACTTGGGTATCATCTCCATGGTAACTTGTTTACAAGGGCTGAAATACAAGCTGAAAATTCAAGGTTAGCTTTTCCTTTGTTGCCGTTTTGATGTTTTTGGCAATTGAAATAATGTGGGTATAAGACTTGATTTAAACAGCTTCATGGCAGGCTGAGTCAAAACAAAACTCCATACAAAATGTGCTTTCTTCATCTCCATTAAAAAAGAGAGAATTCAAACTAATATTTAATCAGAACCATCAGTTATATCTTCCTGTCATATTCCAAAACAGCAGGCCTCCTGCTGTACTTTGGAAGCACATCTTGGGAAATAGGTTTAAGGCTTCCTATCTCTTGAAGCAATAATGTTTTTTGTGCAAAATGTTTTGCCTTAGATGAAGAGTTTAGTTTATTTTAAACCATTATTATATTGGGGGAGGGGGTGGACAGTTTTAGAACCTATGCTAAAGTACTTCATCCTCATGTGGATGGGCCTTTTGTATTCTAAAAATTGACTGCATTTTAAATATTACAAAAAAACAATTCTACTCAAAATTAGTGTTTCCCAAAAATAATTATGAAATGACCCTGATTCTAACATTGGTTCAGTGGGATATTTGTTTTGATTATGGAAAATTTTAATTTAGATTATTTAAAAAGAACTGCTATTTTGAGAATAGCAAGTTATAACCCAGAATGATCTTAAATCTACAGTATTTGGTTCTTCAAATAAATTTCCACTAAACAGAGAGTAGAAAAATAATGTTATATACCTTACCTGCTATTCATAATGTCTTTATGAATCTTCATAAACATTTAAAGAATTCAATATAACCTCTGAAAACCAGACCAAGACACCCACTACTATATTTTCACTAAAATTTCCTTCAGGTAGAATATAACTGATATAGAAATACAATAATGTGTCTATTAGCATAAAGGTAGTAATCTAACCAAAATCAAAGGCAGACTTAAGCCAGAATTTGAATTTGGAGTCGGAATTCCTTTAGTAAAAATGATGGAATGATGAGGCGTATGCTTAATTAATGCTAGGAATCAACTCATGAAGGAATCTCTTCCTCTTTGACTCTTGACTAAATCCTCTACTCTGCCCCTCTCAGTAATCTTGATACAAAATCAAACTGTCTACTATAATCATTGGTTTGTTACTTATCAGTCTCACCATTCACCAATTATCCCAGTGCCTGATATAGGAAGACAGACAATAATATTTGTTGACTAAATACCTGCTTTTGTAATAGTTGGTACTATTTCTAAGGCTTTGTTAGTAATGTAGATGTGGCTACTACAATCCCTGTCATGAGTTTATTTTTGCTTTCCCAATATGGATGTGTGGGGAGAAAGGACAGACAAGTACTTCCCAATATACTCTAGAGCACGTAGACTCAGACTTTCCCTTAAATCCTCATCCAAGCCTTTCCCCCGCATGAAGACACTTCTCCCCGCACCCCCACCTCAAACTGCATTCAAACTTCATGATGATTCTTCCCTTTAGGTACAGCTAAAGAATGGATTTCACTCTAATCGTAATTTCTGAGCATATCATTTGGGTGTAGGTTTTGTTCATTAAAATATCTTTAGTTAAAGGTATAGGAATGCTAGTGAATGCTGAAACTACAGTACTTAGAAGAATTTAACCTTACTTGGAATATTTGTTTCACCTTGTTAAATTCTACCTGACTTCTTGACTCGCCTTTATCCATTTTTCAATTTTGATCTTAACAATACTGAGGATTTTTTTTTTTCTCTTGCATTCTATGTTCCTTTTCCACAGCTTCTTAAGGTCAAGTCAGTTTTCCCATGCAATACCCATTCTGTTTTTTATTCTTACATTTCAAACATTAAACATACAAAGTTTACTATTAGGAAAAGAATATAAATCAAATGCCTGATTATGAAATAATTTTTTTCTAAATTACCTTTTGATGCAAGACTGAAGTATCCTAAGAATGACCTCAAATTCAATGAAAAAGTGTGGTTTTATCAACTTACTTCTCACATGGCTCAAACCAGAGACCAATAAAATCATTAAGAGTAACAAACAGGTGATTTGCACCCAGGTATTGTGGGTTTAATTATGAAATAAACAGCAAAGAAGATTTTCTTTTCCTTAATGAGCCTGTATTAAAATAGATGCAACCAATGCCAGTGGTATTATAGAGGATAAATTGGAGAGAATCATTATATGTTAAGTCAACAGCATAGTTAAGAAGCAACATGATTCTCCCACCTTTTAAACTTTCCATTTACTTTAATTAAGCTCACACTGCCAATTTTTTTTCTTTTTAAAGATATAATAAAAATGATAAATTAAAAAGTTGGATTCACTTCCACTTTTCTATTTGTTTCTTGGGAGGAATGATGGCATTAGAATAGAAAATCTGGAAATATGTGGTTTAAAATTACATTTAGCGTAGCTCCAAACATATTATGAATAATTGTGTTAATTCTACAAAAATAAATAAAAGATATTGAAAGGGGAAATGCAAATAAGAGATAAAGAGCCTCAGATTGATTCCCCAGTCACAATGTCTGGCAGCTAACCCTGCCCAACACAATGAACAAGCCATGCATCATTGGAGAAGAGCAGATAAATGTCAGTCAAGCATGTTCACATGGCAGAGAGAATGTGATACCATTAACACATTTTCACAATATGACCCTGCATATGAAGACCTACTTTTCCTTTCAAACTCCTCCATCAAATGGTATTGTGTGAATGGGAGCATCACTGTTTAATAATTCTTCATTCAAGCTTTCCTACTTGCCTACAAAAGATTCTTGGAAACAACAGAATAAAGGTAACAACCCTCTGTTTTATTTGTTAGATTTAATAATTAGATGCATTATTTTAATAAGAAATGAACATTCAAATGTAACATAAAACTTCAAAATATTGAATTGTTGATATCTCTCATGACAGTCAAGTGACTGGAAGAACTTTAAAAAATTCACACTCTAAATAAAAGAAATGATAACTATTCAATAAATCAAATCTATACTAATGACACCATAAACTTTAAGACAACTAACTAGCTACTAATAATTAAAAATTCCCTTTCACTGGCTCTCCAAACTGAGTGGTAAAATTAATATAACACAATGATAAAGAATTAATGAAAAATAGCATACATAGTCAAGGACTAAACTGTATGATAGTACCAAAAATACTATAGATTTGAGAATTATTAATAACTGGCCAGTCAATAAATCTTTCATGGAAAACAGAACTTTGTATTTTAACTTGAATGTTTAACATTTGAATTGGTAAAATTTTATTTATACAAGGATAAAAATGAACATTATATTCATAGACGTGAAAAGTGCTTTTTATGACAGAGAAAGAAAAATAATCTGACGAAGGTACAAATGTCTGTTAGGCAGACATGGCTGAAAAGGTAATGTGGGCTCCAATTATTTCACCCATTGGAGCTAGGTAGAGAATTTCAGACTTATGTTTGTAACCAAAGAATAATTCATGGTTTTGGAAAGATTACATTAGTGGGTGTTTTTAGAAGGAAAAATACATTTAAAGAATATCTGCATGAAATGTAGAAATGAAGCTTGAGACAGGAAGAGTATTTAAAGAGGCTTCTGAAGAATTCCTGTTTTGTTCAGTTTCGTAGCAATAAGAATAAAAAAATCAGTCCCAAATCCAGAATTTGATGTCCTACTAAGTATATACAATGAATAAAAAGAATTGGTTAATATTTCAAATTGAAAATTTGAGTTATAAGGAGAATATAATCTCAATGTAAAAATAGCATATTTAATATAATGCAAAAGTAGTTTTGAATATCCTCTTGATACACCAGTAGGACAATATGTCTTATGGTTATTCCCTAGCTTTAAATCAAACTCCTGCTTCAATGGTCAGAAATGTTCTATCAGCTTCACTTAAGTTCCAGTGTTCTGAGGCCACCAATATTCCCAAATCTACTTTCCAGTTTATTATATTTACACAACAAAGAAAACCAGCAGCAAAATTAAAAGGCAACCTTCTGAATGGGGGAAGATGTTTGCAAATCACATGCCCAATAAAGGATTAATATCCAAAGTATATAAAGAATTCATACAATTTAATACCAAATCTAATAATCCAATTAAAAATGGGTAGGAGATCTGAATATTTTTCCAAAGAAGACACATATATGGCCAACAGACACGTGAAAATATGCCGAACATTACTAACCCTAAGGAAATGCAAATAAAAACCACAATAAGATATACCTCACAGTAGTCAGAATGGCCAGTATCATAAAGAAAAGAAACAAGTATTGACATGGATGTGGAGAAAAATAAATAAATAAATAAATAAATAAATAAATAAATAAATCTTTGTACAGTGTTGGTAGGAATGTAAATAGATGTAGCCAGTATGGAAAATGGTATTCAGGGTCCTCAAAACACATTAAAAATTAAAATACCATATCCTCCAGTAATTCCACTGCTGGGTGTTTACCTAAAGAAAAATGAAAACACAAATTCTAAAACATACCTGCACCCTGTGTTTATTACAGTATTATTTATAATATCCAAGGTATAGAATGCCCATAGATAGATGAATGGATAAAAACGATGTGAGATGTGGTATACACACACACACATACACATACAGAATATTACTCATTCATAAAAAATAATGAAGTCTTGTCATTCATGACAACATTGATGGACTTAGAAGGTATTAAGCTAAGTGAAATAGGTCAGAGAATGACAATACCATATGATATCACTTATATGTGGAATCTAAAGAACAAAACACATGAAAAATAAATAAATAAATAAACAAACAGACATGGACTCATAAACACAGAGAACAAACTGGTGGTTGCCAGAGAGGAGGAGGATAGGTGATGGGTGATATAAATTTCTGGGGGGCGGGGGGGAAGCTTGTATATTATTTGTCATTCATAGCTTTCTCTTTGTAAAATAAAAATTTTTTGAAGGTATTAATGTTGCTTAAGGATATATTCATTTACATAAATATTTGGAAATATTACTCTAAATTAAATTCCATGCTAGATAACAGAGATAATGTTAACATGCTGTTTTAATAAGCAAAAGGAGTGAAGGTGATATTTAGATCAAGCCAGTTATCTGTCTTATTAGTAACATATTTCAAGAAGAAATCCAAAATACAATAAATCACAGACTCTTTACCAGCAATAGAAATACTTATGGCTATTGGCCCCCCAAACTACACTAATTAATTTTGGGCCTTCTTTTCATAATAAATTGTAAAGAAGATATACATTTGAGTTCTGGAAAGTATTGCCCACACATCAAGGCATGGACTGACAGGAAATAAAAATACTCCACTGCACAAAGTCTCAATTAAAAAAAGCACAGGGATCTATAAGTCTTCCAGTGAATGTTTTACATGCAGTTAAAAAAAGATTAGAGTTTATTAGCTCAACCAAATTTCATGAAGATGTAAAGGAAAACAAAAAGAAAATTCCTCAGCTTGACAATGCAGAGGAGATCCTAACATAACACTGAATCTACAGGTCATAGAGAATATGGTGTGGTAACCAAATATGGCACCATTAAAGACAGAACAGAATTTCAGTCCAGCAGACAGACAATAAGAAATTAAAACTGGGTGCTTGTGGAGACCCCCTAAAGGCTAGCAACTATCTTTAACTGCACTTGAATAAAAGCCTAAATTGAGATTTGAGATGCTGAAGAGTACAAGTGTGGTAACAGTGTCGAATAAAGACAGTACTATAAAGAAATATGCATCTGGGCTTGAGTTACTGTAGAGCAAGAGGAGGACTCAGAAACAGGCCAATAAAAAGAAAAGCCCTGTTTCAATATTATAAAGGTTATTTTTTAGCAACATTAAACGAAGAGTCTTCCAGGACCCTGAGGAACAGGCTCTGGGGAATCCTGATGAGCCTTATTTCTAAATAATTGTATGTTAGGTTTAACTGTACACTGTCACTACTTTAAATTCTGATTCTTAGGTAACAAGCCAGGTTAGCACTACCCCTTCCTTTCAGAATGTTTTATAATAATAGAAGTGTTTCCTTTTTCTTTTTTTTTTTTTTTCTTTCCCCCCCCCCCCCCCCGCCCACAGGGTATTCAGGAAAGATTTCTTGAGATCTTAAATATGGATTTTTCCCCTGAAATTAATTAATAACAGTTATCAAAAATAGGTTCATGCCCTGAGTAGAAAGAAACAATTAACTAGTTTAGGATAATTAATTCCTACATCTTGTATACTTTTCAGGGACTACTTATATATGCCAATATTCCTTTGGCTGTCTGCCAAATAATGAGCTGCTGGGTTTTATTGTTGTTGTTGTTGTTGTTGTTGTTGTTGTTGTTGTTTTTGTTGTTGTTGTTGTTTTCCCCCCTAAGGTTAACCATATTATCAGAATACTCCAAGCACTGAGTTCTATAATAAACAGCATACATTCTCCAAGCTATTTTCAACTAATTTCTGTTTTAACTGCGCATAAATTGAACTTCAGAAAGTATTTGCTTATTAATTTTCTTTATGATATACTGTTTTATATTGCTTTTTAAAATTCTTTTTAAAATCACCAGTGTTTGCTAGCCACTTTATTTTTTTTAAATTGTTAATTAGTGCTATTACAGAACTTCTTGTGCATTATGCCATACTAATCAATATGTAATGGCTGAAAAGTAACAAGAACCTGAAATACATATTTCAGATATTCAACAAATGTAACAGAAGAATACTGAGATTTTAGAAGAGGTTCAGGATTGAGAGAACAGAGTGGAAATGATTTTTAAAAAGACAAAAACTAAAATAAAAGGAAACTACTGTAAACTGGCGAAGTTCTGCCATTCCCCTTTCTTCTTGATGGCTACCATTTTAACTGAACCTGTTTTATGTGTATATCTTAAAGGTGCCATTGGGTACCTTTTAATAGTCTTCTCTTAACTCTTCGAATTTGGTTATTTGCATAACAGGACATCTCCTGAATTTCATAGGAAAAATGAAAAAAAAAAAAAAACAGTGCATTCCATAATGAAATATTGTAAAATGTTTTGGTAGAGGGAAGTTTAGGTAAAGGCACAGGAGGGGAAGAAACATTTTGACATGTTCATATTTATGTAGATTTCAAGATAAAACTAAGTTTTTGGTCAGTTTTAGTAAATCATTAGGGCAAAGAAAATTTAATCCATTTATGTGGTCAATTTCTTTGATGGAAAAAATACTGAGGGTCAGCAAAAGAAGTTATAAACCATAGAGGTAAGGAGTGAAAGAATCTTTCTAAATGTATTATGCTTCAGAGAATCATACACAGGTAAGAATTTAAAGGAACCAGAAAGGTCACCAAATCCATTCTACCACTTTGCTTTTTACATACCTTAAATGGACTTATAGTAAAATAAGTCAAAAATTCAGAATGGCTGTGTTAGGAACTTCATAGATTCTCTTTATAGAAAAAGAGACAAAACTAGAAAAAAATATTAAAAAAAAAACAGTTTTAATTTCTGAAATTTGAACGAAAGGTATATTAAAAATTATAAGCATTTATTCAAGAAAATCCACTGCACTTCAGTAAGAACAGTGGGGGTCTGTGGTATCTACAAAAGAGGCTATGACAATCCCCACACCTTAGCTCCATGATGCAAAAGTTCCATACTAGACAGGTAGGAAGGCTTATGCAAACCTACAGCTACCATACTCTCCCCTCAGCTCCAGGGTGTGGAAGTTCCACTCCAGATTGCCAGGGCAACTTGTGAGGACCAGTGACTCCTTTCCTTGACAAGGCAGGCTATGAAAAGAGTCAGCTAAGTGTCCTTGTCTGAGGTGCTTGACTTTGTGTGTAGTGTACAATGGGAAATATTATTCCCAGTAGTGGTGTCAAAAAATATATAGATCACAGTAGCCACTAACCAGGGCATACATCTCCATAATAGGAAGAAAAACAAACAAAATAGCTATCTGAACAGAAATTTAATAGGGGGACCTTAAAACAGACAGAAGGATCCTGCTAAGATGATACTCATGCCAGCTGGTATGGAAGGCTGTGTACCTATAAAAAATATGCCCATGCAAGAGCAATGGAAGAGCCCCTAGACGCTGGCTGAATGCATAACAGACTTGTAAACACTTTGAACTTAAGTTTTTTTAATATTTATTCATATTTTTGTGAGAGACAGAGACAGAGAAAGAGACAGAGTATGAGTGGGGGAGGGGCAGAGAGAGAGGGAGACACAGAATCCAAAGTAGGCTTCAGGCTCTGAGCTGTCTGCATAGAGCCTGATGCGGGTCTCAAACTCATGAACCGTGAGATCAGAACCTGAGCCAAAGAAGGACACTTAACTGAATGGACCACCCAGGAGCCCCAACACTTTGAATTTTAAAAGTACCACCAAGACATACACAGATCCACTGGCAACGCATGGAAGCCTCATTGGTACAACTTCTGACCAAATACTGGCTGACCACTAAGCTGTGGTGACTTAGGAAACCAGATTTAAGTGTATTTTGTTGTTGTTATTGTTTGTTTGTTGTGTTTGTTTTAACACAAATCTCAGCAAAGATATCAGAGTCTGCTACACTATGGAGAAAACAGACTTCACAGAATTTATAAAATTAAGTTACTAAATAAACAAAGATAAGGTAGCAAAGACAATCAACTTTAGGGGAAAAGGATCATAATCCAGAGTTGTTGCAATATATTACATAAAATATCTCAAAATTATGATATATGCATATTAAAAAGTATGTAAAACCCATCTAGTAGAAAAATATAGGCAATAAGTATTGCCTTTGAAGGTGTCTAGATGTTGGACCTACTGGACAAATACTTCAAATCAGTTATAAATATGCTCAAAACACTAAAAGACACTATTATTTTCAAAAAGTGAAGACAGTATAATAACAACCAAGCAACAAAGATCAATACAGAGAGAAAAATCATGAAAAAAAAGAAGCAAATAGAAATTCTTGATTGAAAATAAATAAGTGGAAAGTTATGGGAGGGATTTAATAATAGATTTACTGACAACTATCAGTGAACTTGAAGATAGGTCAATAGAGGTATTCCAATCTAACACACAAAGGCAAAAAGAAATAAAATGAGCAGAGCCCCAGAGATCTGTGGGACAAAATCAAACTGATATATGCATAATGCTTGTTCTAAAATGAGAGACAAAAAGGAGGCAGAAAAAATACTCAAGAAAATAATGACTAAAAACTTTCTGAATTAGATTCCAAACAAAACAAAACAAAACAACTTTACACACCTAAGAAGTTTAACAAACTCCAGTAAGATTAAAACAAGAAGTTTTACTCCTAGAGACACATCAAAAACAGTTGAAAATAAAGACAAGGAGAATATTTTGAAACATCAAGAGAAGGACTCATGCACAAGAGAACCCTATTAACAGTTGAATTCTCAATCAAAAACAATAGAGGCCAGGAGGCAGTGGTCAGGATGACATTGAAATGAAAGAAAACAAAACAAAACAAAAACAGCTGTCAAAAAAAAAAAACCCAGCAAAAATTAAGGCAAAAATAAACTTTAAAAGTTCATATATATTTTTCAGGTTTTTCTCTATTTATTTATCATTTTGAGAGAGAGTGCATGGGACAGGCAGAGAAAGACGGAGAGAGAGAATCCCAAGCAGGATCTGCACTGTCAGTATAGAGCTTGGTGTGGGCCCAAACTCATGAATGGTGAGATCATGACCTGAGCTGAATTAAACATACACTTAATCCATTGCACCCCCCAGGTGTCCCAAAAGTTCATATCTTTTAAAAAATGAAGCCAAAATAATTACATAACCACATAAAGACTGAGAGAATTTGTTGCTAGTAGACCTACTTTACAATAGATACTAAAGGAAGTTCTTCAGGTTGCATAAGAGTAACACCAGACAGTAACTCAAGTCCATATGATGAAAAAAAAAAAAAAAAAAAAAAAAAAAAAAAA